>NC_044979.1:114110815-114364524 GCF_008728515.1 Papio anubis | reverse complement strand
CTATTTGGAATGCTAGGACAGTAGGATTGCTTGAGCCCAGGAGCTTGAGGTTGCAGTGAGCTATGATCATGCCACAGAACTCTAGCCTGGGCACAGAGCAAGACCCTGTTCTCCCACTTCCCCACTCCCCAAAGAAAACATTTGGTGAGGTGTAATGGCTCATGCCTATAATCCCACTACTTTGGGAGGCTAAGTCAGGAGGATTGCTTGAGGCCAGGAGTTTAAGATCAGTTGGGCAACATAGCAAGACCCCATCTCTAAAAAAAAAATTTATTACAGCCAACTATAATAAATAGGTATGAGTTGGTATCTCATTGTGGTTTAGAAATTATTATTTTTTAGAGGTAGAGTCCCACTCTGCCACCCAGTCTGGAGTGCATGAGCACAATCAGAGGTCACTGCAGCCTTGAACTCCTGGGCTGGGACTGCAAGTGTGGGCCACCATCCATGGCTCATTGTGGTTTTGATTTGCATTTCCCTAATGGCTAATGATGTTGAGCATATTTTCATGTGCTGCTTGTCCATTTGTATATTTTCTTTGGAGAGCTGTCCATCTGAGTCATTTGCCCATTTTTAAATTGGGTTTTCTTATTATTGAGTTATAGAAGTACTTTGTATATTCTGGATATTAAATCTAATCAGATATATGATTTGCAGATATTTTCTCCCATTTTGTAGGTTTTCATTTCTTTTTTGTTTGTTTGTTTGCTTGTTTTGAGACGGGGTCTTACTCTGTTACCTAGGCTGGAGTGCAGTGGTGTGTGATCATGGCTCACTGCAGTCTTGATCTCCTAGGCTCAAGTGATCCTCTTGCCTCAGCCTCCTGAGTAGCTGGGACCATACCACAGGTGCACACCACCACGCCCAGCTAATATTGTTATTTTATTTATTTACTTATTTTGAGACAGAGTCTCGTTCTGTCACCAGGCTGGAGTGCAGTGGTGCGATCTTGGCTTACTGCAACCTCTGCCTCCTGGGTTCAAGCGATTCTCCTGCCTCAGCTTCCTGAGTAGCTGGGACTGCAGGCATGCACCACCACACCCAGCTACGTTTTGTGTTTTCAGTAGAGACGGTGTTTCACCACGTTGGCCAGGTTGGTCTTGATCTCTTGACCTCCCACCCACCTCAGCCTCCCAAAGTGTTGGGATTATAGGCGTGAGCCACTGCAGCCGGCCAATATTGTTATTTTTTGTAGAGACAGGGTTTTGCTTTGTTGCCCTGGCTGGTCTTGTACTCCTGGCCTCAAGAGATCCTCCCACGTCAGCCTCTCAAATGTGCCGGGCCTCTCTTTATCTCTTGACGATGTCCTTTGATGAACAAAAGTTTTTAATTTTTTTTTGTTGTTGTTCCTAAGGAGTTTATCTGGACTGTCTTGGGGGTGGAGAGGACTCTGCACCTAGAGAAGGTATTGGGTCTCTTGTTAGCAAAGTGTGGTTCATCCTGGCATGGCAGGACTAGTGGGGCAGAAGGAACTTGAGGGTGAAGTGGTGGAATTGATCGCTGACCGATGGCACTTTCTGATGCAATCTCCTTCATCTTCCTCATCTGAATGGAATGCGCCCGGTACTCTGTCACCAGGTGGTGGTGTCCACCAGGTCAGGACCCACGTTCCCAGTTTAGGTTTTGGATGCCACTTGGAGGATAGTACAGCCAGATGCCCAGACTCTTCACCTGAAGAGGGAGGGTTCTCCATCACCTACCCACTGGAGACAGTTTCCACCAAGACTTCTTCAGCTAAGATACAAAGTGCCAGAGGCTCAAAGATTCGCATAGGGTAGAGGATTGGTGTGCAGCTTTTGGGGGTGGTCAGGCACCCCACCACCTTGTGTTCTTGACATTTGCCCGAGGCCTTCTTGGCTTCTCTTAGTGCTAGCCACCACTCACAAAAGGTTGAAAGTTTTTTTTTTGAGACAGAGTCTGGCTCTGTCACCCAAGCTGGAGTGCAGTGGCATGATCTAGGCTCACTGCAAGCTCCGCCTCCCGGGTTCACACCATTCTCCTGCCTCAGCCTTCGGAGTAGCTGGGACTACAGGCGCCCGCCACCACGCCCGGCTAATTTTTTGTATTTTTAGCAGAGACGGGGTTTCACCGTGTTAGTCAGGATGGTCTCGATCTCCTGACCTCATGATCCGCCCGCCTCGGCCTCTCAGAGTGCTGGGATTACAGGCATGAGCCACCACGCCTGGCTGAAAGTTTTTAATTTTGATGTTGCTTATGTCATATCTAAGAATCCATTGCCAAATCTAAGGTTGTGAAGATTTACCCTTATGTTTATTCTATGAGGTTATGGTTTTAGCTCATATTTAGATTGTTTACCTATTTTGAGTTAATTTTTCTATGTGACTGCAGTAGGGATCCAACCTCATGTTTTTTTGTTTTTGTTTTTGTTTTTTTTTTCTGAGACAGGGCCTCTCCCTGTCATCCAGGCTGGAGTGCAGTGGCATGATCATAACTCACTACAGCCTTGAACTGGGCTCAGGTGATCCTCCTACCTCAGCCTCCTAAGTAGCTAGTAATACAGATGCATGCCACCACATGTGGCTATTTTATTTTATTCTATATTTTATTTTTTATTTTAATTTTATTTTATTTGAGACAAGGGTCTCATTATGTTGCCCAGTCTGGTCTCAAACTTCTGGGTTCAAGCAGTCCTCCTGCCTTAGCCTCCCAAAGCACTGGGATTACAGGTGTGAACCACCACACCCAGACCAACTTCATTCTTTTACACGTAGGACTCCAATTGTTCCAGCACCATTTGTTTAAAAGACTATTCTTTTTCCATTGAATGGACTTGGCACCCTTTTTGAAAATCAGTTAACTGTAGATGTTGGGTTTATTTCTGTATCGTTCCACTTTTAGTATATGTGCTGCTGAAGCAAGCCCTGGGTTTGTTTCTGAACTCTCACTTTGATTCCATCCATTGATCTGTATGTCTATCCTTATGCCAGTACCACACTGTTTGTTTTTAGGAAAATCTGTTTATTCTAAGTACCACACAGTTTTGATTACTGTACCTTTGTAGTAAGTTTTGGAATCAGGAAATGTCAGTTCTTCAGCTTTGTTCTTTTCCAAGATCGTTTTATCTACTCAAGGCCCCTTACAATTTCATATGATTTTAAGAATTTGCTTTTCCATTTCTGCAAAAAAGGCTGTTGGGTTTTTTGTTTGTTTTTAGAGACCAGGTTTCTCTCTGTCACCCAGGCTGGAGTACAGTAGCATGATCATAGGATCATAGCTCATTGCAGCCTTGAACTCCTGGGCTCAAGGGATTCTCTTGCCTCAGCCTCTTGAGTAGCTGGGACTACAGGTATGTGCCACCACACCCAGGTACTTTTAAAATTTTCTGTAGAGACAAGGTTTCAGTATGTTGCTTAGGCTGATTTCAACCTCCTGTTAAGCAATCCTGTTGCTTCAGCCTTCTAGTGATGGGATTACAGGCATGAGCTGCCATGCCTGGCCAGCTATTGAGACCTTGATAGGTTGGGATTGTATTGAATCTCTAGATCACTGGGTAGTACTGACATCTTAACAATACTAAATCTTCCAGTCCATGAATTTAGGATGTCTTTCCATTTATTTAGATTGTCTTTAATTTCTTTCAGCAATGTTTTATAGTTTTCAATGTATATGTCTTTCACCTCCTTGGTTAAATGTATTCCTAGATACTTTATATTTTCCAACACATATGTAAGTGGAATTGTTCTCTTAATTTCCTTTTCTTTTTTTTCTTTTTTCTTTCCTTTTTTTGTTTTTTTTCTGAGACAGTGTCTTGTTCTGTGGCCCAGGCTGGAGTGCAGTGGCCTGATGCAATCTCAGCTCACTGCAACCTCTGCATCCCAGGGTCAGGTGATCCTCTCACCTCAACCTCCTGAGTAGCTGGGACTATAGGTGCATACCACTACGGCCAGCTATATTTTCTATTTTTAGTGGAGATGGGGTTTCTCCATGTTGCCCAGACTATTCTTGAACTTCTGGGCTCAACCAATCCGTCTGCCTTGGCCTCCCAAAGTGCTGGGATTACAGGTGTGAGCCACCGTGCCTGGCCTTAATTTCCTTTTCTGGTTGTTCATTACTGGCGTATAGATTTTTGGGTGTTGATATTGTGTCCTGTGACTTTGCTGATATTGTTAATTAGCTCTTGTAGCCTTCTTGTGGATTCTTTGAGATTTTCTGTACGTAGGATTTAGTCATCTGTCAATAGAAATAGTTTTCCTTCCTCCTTTCCTGTTAGGATGCCTTTGGTTTCTGTTTCTCATCCAATTGCCCTGGCCAGAGCAGCCAGTACAATTTGAAGAACAGTGGTGAAAGTGGGAGTCCTTGTCTTGTTCCTAATTGGTGGAACAATCAGGGGAAAGCTTTCAGCCTTTCACTGTTGAGTGTGATGTTTGCTCTGGGATTTTCATAGATGCCCTTTAACATGTTAAGGAAATTTCCTCCTATTCCTAGTTTTCTGAATGTTTTCTTTTTGTCATGAAAGGCATTGAATTTTGTCAAATGCTTTTTCTTCATTACTTGAGATAATCGTGGTTTTTTTCCCTTTCTTCTATTCCTGTGATATATCACATTAATTGATTTTCTTTTTTTTTTAAAAAAATTTTAAACATTTTATTTTTCTTTTTTTGAGATGTAGTCTTGCTCTGTCACCCAGGCTAGAGTGCAGTGGCACAATCTCAGCTCACTGCAATCTTCACTTCCCAGGTTCAAGTGATTCTCCTGCTTCAGCTTCCTGAGTAGCTGGGATTGTGAGCACCTGCCACCATGCCTGGTTAATTTTTTTTGTACTTTTAGTAGAGATGGGGTTTCACCATGTTGGCCAGGCTGTTCTGGAACTCCTGACCTCAGATGATCCACTCGTCTTGGCTTCCCAAAGTGCTGAGATTACAGGCGTGAGTCACCGTGCCCAGCCTTAATTTAAGTTCCAGGATACATGTGCAGGACATGTAGGTTTGTTACATAGGTAGACGTGTGCCATGGTAGTTTCCTGCACCTATCAACCCATCACCCAGGTATTAAGCCCCACATGCATTAGCTGTTTATCCTAATGCTGTGCCCTTCTCGGATTTTTTTTTCTTTTTGAGACGGAGTTTTGTTCTTGTCACCTAGGCTAGAGTGCAGTGGCACAGTCTCGGCTCACTGCAACCTTCGCCTCCCGGGTTCAAGTGATTCTTCTGCCTCAGCCTCCTGAATTGCTGGGATTACAGGCGCCCACCACCACACCTGGCTAACTTTTGCATTTTTAGTAGAGGGGTTTCACCATGTTGGCCAGGCTGGTCTTGGACTCCTGACCTCAGGTGATCCACCTGCCTCGGCCTCCCAAACTGCTGGGACTACAGGCGTGAGCCACTGCGCCTGGCCTCTTTTTTTTAATTTAAAAAAAAAAAAAAGGGCACAGCTGGCTTGAGCAACTGGAGACAAGATGCAGGACCCCAACGCAGACACTGAGTGGAATGACATCTTACGCAAAAAGGGTATCTTACCCCCCAAGGAAAGTCTGAAAGAACTGGAAGAGGAGTCAGATGAGGAGCAGCACATCCTCCAGCAGTCAGTGGTGAAAACATATGAAGATATGACTTTGGAAGAGCTGGAGGATCATGAAGATGAGTTTAATGAGGAGGATGAACGTGCTATTGAAATGTACAGACGGCAGAGACTGGCTGAGTGGAAAGCAACTAAACTGAAGAATAAATTTGGAGAAGTTTTAGAGATCTCAGGGAAGGATTATGTTCAAGAAGTTACCAAAGCTGGCGAGGGCTTGTGGGTCGTCTTGCACCTTTACAAACAAGGAATTCCCCTGTGTGCCCTGATAAATCAGCACCTCAGTGGACTTGCCAGGAAGTTTCCTGATGTCAAATTTATCAAAGCCATTTCAACAACCTGCATACCCAATTATCCGGATAGGAATCTGCCCACGATATTTGTTTACCTGGAAGGAGATATCAAGGCTCAGTTTATTGGTCCTCTGGTGTTTGGGGGCATGAACCTGACAAGAGATGAATTGGAATGGAAACTGTCTGAATCTGGAGCAATTATGACGGACCTGGAGGAAAACCCCAAGAAGCCGATTGAAGACGTGTTGCTGTCCTCAGTGCGGCGCTCTGTCTTCATGAGGAGGGGCAGCAGTTCCGAGGGTGACTGAGGCTACAGCTGCTATCAACATGCTGAACTTTCTTGTGACAAATTGTCTGGATTTTTTAAAAAAGGAAAAAGCAAGAATGAATCCTTCTGTTTTTTAGTTTTGTATAAATTATGTTTCAAATCTTTACATTTTAGAAATAATCATTGCTGGAAATTCTGTTAAATATTTTGGAGCTCTTTTTTTTTAATTAGAGTATTTCCTCTAAAAAAATTAAAACCAGCCATTTGTATGGCAAAAAAAAAAAAAAAAAAAAATTTAGGCTGGGTACAGTGGCGGATGCCTATAATTCTGACACCCTGGAAGACTGAGTTAAGTGGGTCTCTTGAGCTCAGGCGTTTGAGACCAGCTTAGGCAATATGGTGAAACCCCATCTTTACAAAAAATTACAAAAATTAGCCAGGCCTGGTAGCACATACCTGTAGTATCGGCTGTTTGGGATGCTGAAATGGGAGGATCACCAGAGCCTGGGGGTCGAGGCTGCAGTGAGCCATGATCATGCCACTACACTCAATCCTGGGTGACACAGTGAGACACTATCTCAATTTTTTTTTTTTTTTGAGACGGAGTCTAGCTCTGTCGCCCAGGCTGGAGTGCAGTGGCGTGATCTCGGCTCACTGTGACCACTGCCTCCTGGGTTCAAGCAATTCTCTGCCTTAGCCTCCCGAGTAGCTGGGATCACAGGCACCCGCCACCACGCCCGGCCGATTTTTGTATTTTTAGTAGAGACAGGGTTTTACCGTCTTGTCCAGGCTGGTCTTGAACTCCTGATCTCAGGTAATCCGCCTGCCTCGGCCTCCCAAAGTGCTGGGATTACAGGCGTGAGCCACTGCGCCTGGCTTTTTTTTTTTCTTTTTTTTTCTTTTTTTTTTTAAGTAGACACAGTATCTTGCTACATTGCCCAGGCTGGTTTTGAACTCCTGACTTCAAGTGATCCCCCCACTCCCTGCACTTACGGTCTCCCAAGAGTAGCTGTAGAATGCACTGGTACGTGCACCATCCTGACATCCTGGCCATTGGCATGGAATTGCATTTTTTTTTTTTCAGTTTCCCCTTGAAACAGGATGTCCTTTAGCTGCTGTTAGCCCAGGCTGGAGTGCAATGGCATGATGTCGGCTGGCACTAGACAACCTCTTGGCCTCCTGGGTTCAAGCGTCTCTCTTCTGCTGGTGCAAACTGGCGCAGGTACAGCTGGGACTTACACGGCGTATGCCACCACGCCCAGCTGAACCTTTTTGTACTGGTTTTACTTAGAGATCCTAGGGTTCACCATGTTGGTCCCAGGCTGGCCTATCTATAAATAGTAAACCTGTTTCATGTGACTGATTGTGTATGTGAGGCAGAGTGTTCTGCCTCACTGGATTCAGGAAAGTAGTAAAAGTGCAGCCCAAGAGGCAGTAGGCTGAAGTGGTAACCAGTGCACAGCGGACCTGCTTCACAGAGCTCACTGTGAGGTTGGCTCACTGTAACCTCTACTTCCTGGGTTCAATCTTGCATTCATGGCTAAAATCCACTAGGTCATGGTGTGTAATCCTCTTGTTTTTTGTTTTTTGTTTTTTTTCTTGAGACAGGGCCTTGCTCTGTCACCCAGGCTGGAGTGCAGTGGCACAATCCTGGCTGACTGCAACCTCTGCTTCCCAGCTCAAGCGATCCTCCAGTCTCAGCTTCCCAAGTAGCTGAGACCACAGGCACAAGCTAGCATGCCTGCCTCATTTTTGTATTTTCTGTAGAGATGCGGTTTTGCCATGTTGCCCAGGCCGGTTTTGAACTCCTGATCTCAAAGTGATCTGCCTATTTTGGCATCCCAAAGTTCTAGGAATGCAGACATGAGCTACCATGCCCCCAGCTACATATAATCCTCTTACTATGCTGTTGGATTTGGTTTGCTGCTATTTTGTTAAGGACTTTTACATCTAGAATTATAAGAGATACTGGTTTGTTTTCTTGTGATGTCTTTAAATGGCTTTAGTATTAGGTTAATACTGGCTTCATGGAATGAGTTAGGAAATGTTCCCGCTCCTCAGTTTGTTGGAGGAGTTTAAGAAGGATTGGTGTTGGTCGGGCAAAGTGGTTCAGTAATCCCAGCACTTTGGGAGGCCGAGGAGGGGTGGATCACCTGAGGTCAGGAGTTTGAGACCAGCCTGAAAATATGATGAAACCCCATCTCTACTAAAAATACAAAAATAGCCAGGTGTGGTGGCAGGCGTCTATAATCCCAGCTACTTGGGAGGCCGAGACAGGAGAATTGCTTGAACCCAGGAGGCAGAGGTTGCAGTGAGCTGAGATCGTGCCACTGTACTCCAGCCTGGGTGACAGAGCAAGACACCGTCTCAAAAAAAAAAAAAAAGGATTGGTGTTAATTATTCTTTAAGTGTTTGGTAGAATTTACTAGGGAAGCTATTCCTAGACTTTGTCACTTTAGGTAATTTGTATGTTTCTAGGAATTTGTCTAGTTCATCTAAATTAATCGAACTTGTTGGTATGTAATTTTTTTTTTTTTTTTTTTTTTTTTTTTTTTTTGGAGTCTTACTCTGTTACCCAGACTGCAGTGCAGTGGCATGATCTTGGCTCACTGCAACCTCTGCCTCCCAGGTTCAAGGGATTCTCCTGGCTCAGCCTCCCGAGTAGCTGGGATTACGGGTACCTGCCACCACACCCAGCTAATTTTTTTATTTTTATTTATTTATTTATTTTGAGACAGAGTCTCACTCTGCTGCCCAGGCTGGGGTACAATGGCGTGTTCTTGGCTCACTGCAACCTCTACTTCCTGGGTTCAAGCTATCTTCCTGCCTCACCCTCCCAACTAGCTGGGATTACAGGTACGCGCCATCACACTCAGCTGATTTTTGTATTTTTATTTATTTATGTATTTTTATTTTTATTTTGGAGACAGAGTCTCGCTCTGTCACCCAGGCTGGAGTACAGTGGCACGATCTCGTCTCACTGCCACCTCCGCCTCCCAGGTTCAAGCGATTCTCTTGCTTCAGCCTCCCAAGTACCTGGGATTACAGGCGCCTGCTACCACGCCTAGCTAGTTTTTGTATTTTTAGTAGAGACGTGGTTTCACCACATTGGCCAGGCTGGTCTCCAACTCCTGACCTCTGGTGATTTGCCCGCCTTGGCCTCCCAAAGTGCTGGGATTATAGGCGTGAGCCGTCACACCCCCGGTATGTAATTTTGTATAATATTCTGTTATCTTTTTTATTTCTGTAAGGTCGATAATGCCTCCACTTTCATTTCTGATTTTAGTTATTTGTGTCTTCTTTTTTCTGTGTTAGTATAGGGAAAGGTTTGTTCATTTTGTTGATCTTTTCAAAGAACCAACTTTTGCTTTCATTGACTCTATTGTTTTTCTATCCTCTATTTTATTTATCCCTACTTTAATCTTTATTATGTCCTTCCTTTTGCTAGTTTGGGGTTTAGTTGGCTCTTTTTCAAGTTCTTCAAGGTATAAATTTAGGTTATTGATTTGATATCTTTCTTCATTTCCACTATCACAAATTTTACACATGATCTTTAAAAGTAGACATTTACAACTATAAATTTTCCTTTGAACACTGCCTTTACTACATCCCATAACTTTTGCTCAGTATGATTTTTCATTAAAGTATACATTCCATATTCATTCAACAAATATTTGTTTCTTCATTTGCTTTTAGAGACAGAGTTTCACTCCATTGCTCAGGCTGGAGTGAAGTGGCACAATCTTGGCTCACTGCAACCTCTGCCTCCTAGGTTCAAGCAATTCTTGCATCCGGCCTCCTGAAGTAGCTGGGATTACAGGAGCCGCCACCATACCCAGCCCCTAATTTTTTGTATTTTAGTAGAGATAGAGGTTTTACATGCATGTTGCCCAGGCTAGTCTCAAACTCCTGAAGCTCCAGGCAGTGCGCCCTTCCAGCCTCCCAAAGTGCTAGGATTACAGGCGCTGAGCCTGCATGGCCTCATTCCCAGCAAATGTTATGCTGGTTTGGTTCTAAAATTACTAGGATACAAGTGAACACAACAGACAGAGCAGGATCCTATGTGTCTGGAGCTGGCTTATTTCCAGGATGTACAAACAAAATTGGTAATTGATGGTTTAGAATCCATGCGTAGGCCACTGTAATGGGGAGTGATAAAGTACTTATGCCTCATACCTTCCTTCCTTCCTTCCGCCTTCCTTCCCTTCCTTCCTTCCTTCTTCTTCCTTCCTTCCTTCCTTCCTTCCTTCCTTCCTTCCTTCCTTCCTTCCTTCCCTTCCTTCCTTCCTTCCTTCCTTCCCTTCCTTCCTTCCTTCCTTCCCTCTTTCTCTCTGTCTCTTTCTTCTCTCTTTCTTTCTTTGTTTTTGTTTTTTGACCAAGTTTCACTCAGAGCGGCAACAGCACTTCTTTCCTTCTTTCTTTCTCTCTTTCTTCTCTCTCTCTTTTTTTTGTTTTTTGACTGCATTTCGCTCTTGTTGCCCAGGCTGGAGTGCAGTGGCATGATCTGCTGCTCACTGCAACCTCCACCTCCTGGGTTCAAGCAATTCTCCTGCCTCAATCTCCCCAAGTTGCTGAGATTACAGGTGCCTGCCACCACGCCTGGCTAATTTTTTGCATTTTTAGTAGAGACGAGGTTTTGCCATGTTGGGCAGGCTGGTCTTGAACTCCGGACCTCAGGTGATTCGCCCACCTCGGCCTCCCAAAGTGCTGGGATTACAGGTGTGAGACACTGTGCCCATTCTTTCTTTTTGAGACAGGGTCTCATTCTGTCATCCAGTCTGGAGTACAGCAGTGTGATCTCGGCTAACTGCAACCTCTGCCTCCCAGGCTCAAACCACCCTCCCATTTCAGCCTCCCGAGTAGCTGAGACCACAGGCATATACTACCATACACGGGTAAGTTTTGTATTTTTAGTAGAGACAGGGTTTCACCATGTTGCCGAGGCTGGCCTTAAACTTCTGAGCTCAGGCAATCCACCTCATCCTCCCAAAGTGCTTGGATTACAGGCATGAGGCACTGTGCCTGGTCTCTAGTACTTAATTTTTGATTTTTATTTTATTAAATAAGCAACACATTATTTTCTCTTTTTTACTCTCAAATTCATTTTGACTTTGATTTTTAATTTTTTATCTAAATTATTTGTATTTTTTTAGAGACAGGGTCTCACTTTGTCATCCAAGTTGGAGTGCAGTGGCATGATCATAGTTCATTACAGCCTCAAACTCCTGACTTCAAGCAGTCCTTCTGCCTCAGCCTCCCAAAGTGCTGGGGTTATAGGCATGGGTCACCACACCTCGCCTCAAATTCGTTTTTACCAAGTGACATGTTCATATGGCTCAGAAATAAAAAGTGTATTTAAAAGTTTTGTCTGTAAAGTCTCCTACCCCATGACCATCCATATCATTCTTTGTTGGCTTGCCAGACCCCTTCCCTGCTGGGGTTAACTCTTGTTAGATTATGGGGCAATCATTTATCCCAGGGTGAGAGCAGAGGTGGAGGGAATTCAGGGGTTTGGTAGTGGCCATTTACTGACCAGGACAAGAATATTTCTATATTTTAACCAGTATAACTCTACTGGTGTATATGAGCTAAATCTTAGGTTTCCTATAACCACTTATATTAGTTTCTTAAATATTCTTCCAGTGCTTTCTCATGAAGGTACAAATACCAACGAGAGTTTACTATGTATTCTCTTCCGCATCTGCTTTTCAAATTGATGGCCAGGTACAGTGGCTCACACTTGTAATCCCAGCACTTTGGGAGGCTAAGGTGTGTAGATCACCTGAGGTTGGGAGTTCAAGCCTGGCCAACATGGTGAAACCCCCTGTCTACTAAAAATACAAAAATTAGCCAGGCGTGGTGGTGTACACCTGTAATCCCAGCTACTTGGGAGGTTGAGGCATGAGAATCACTTGAACCCAGAAGGCAGAAGTTGCAGTGAGCCGAGATGGTGCCACAGCACTCGGGCCTGGGCTACAGAGCAAGACTCTGTCTCAAAAAAAAAAAAAAAAAAAAAAAAAAAAAGAAAGAAAAACAAATTGAACAGTATATCCTGAAAATCTTTCTATTCGTATAAAGCTTTTCAGTTCATAGAGAACTTCCTGACTTTTTCCAGTTGCATAACTGCATTGTGTGGTTTCAGTAGGGATAGCTCATCAGCGTTCCATTTGGTATTGGCTGGAGCAGCTCCACTGGGACTGCAGGATCCAAGATGGCTTCATTCCAATTACTGGTCCAATTGGGTGGGCTGGACCTCCTGTCAGCTGGGTTCCAAGGGAATGAAAATGGAAGCTGCAAGGTCTCTTGTGGCCTAAGCCCCAGAAGTCATATAGCTTCTCTTCCACTGCACTGAATTGGTTGGAACAAACCACAGGGCCAGTCCAAATTCAAGTTGAGGGAAAATAGACTCCACCCCTCAATGGGAGGAGCAGTATATGTTTATAGGGATTGGAGGAATTGTCAGCAGTGGTCTTCGCAGACAGTCTAACACACCGAAGCCCAATCAAGGTTCACATCTTTTTAGGTATTATGCATCTTTTTATTTATTTATTTATTTTGAGATAGGGTCTCACTCTTTCATCCTGGCTGGGTGCAATGGCACAATTTTGGCTTACTGCAACCTCTACCTCTTGGACTCAAGCAGTCCTCCCACCTCAGCCTCTTGAGTAGTTGGGACTATAGTCACACACCACTACTCCTGGCTTAACTTTTGTATTTTTTGTAGAGATGGGGTTTGGCCATGTTGCCCAGGTTGGTCTTGAACTTCTGGGCTAAAGCGATCCACCCGCCTGGGCCTCCCAAAGTGCTGGGATTACAGGTGTGAGCCACTGTGCCCAGCCTTGGTCTCTTAAACTAGTACATTTCCTCCACGTTCTTTATCTTCTCTCTCTTCTTGACTTTAGTTTTTGAAGGGCTAAGGCAAACTTTCCCATACTCTGGATTTGCTTTATTGTTTCCTCTAACTTTGCCCTCTGTCTCCTAAATTTCCTGTAAACTGCAAATTGGGATAAAAGACCTGTTTAGATCAGGTTAAATGCTATTAAGGACAGGTGCTTGCGCCTGTAATCCCAGCATTTTGGGAGGCCAAGGTGGGCGGATCACTTGAGCCCAGGAGTTTGAAACCACTCTGGGCAACATAGCAAAATCACATCTTTACAAAAAAATGCAAAAATTAGCTGGGCATGGTAGCACGCGCCTGTAGCTCCAGCTGCTCTGGAGGCTAAGGTGGGAGGATCGCTTGAGAGGCCGAGTCTGCAATGAGTGGAGATCACAGTACTGCATTGCAGCCTGGGCAACTGAGTGTGACTCCGCCTCAAAAAAAAAAAACCCAAATCGGGCGGGTGCGGTGGCTCACGCCTGTAATCCCTGCAGTTTGGGAAGCCAAGGCGGACAGATCACTTGAGGTCAGGAGTTTGAGACCAACCTGGCCAACATGTTGAAACACTGTCCCTACTAAAAATACAAAATTTAATGGGGCATGGTGGTGCACGCCTATTCTGGAGGCTGAAGCAGGAGAATTGCTTGAACCTTGGAGGCAGAGGTTTCAGTGAACTGAGATCGTGCCACTGCACTTCAACCTGGGCAACACAGCGAGACTCTGTCTCAAAAAACAAAACAAAACAAAATAACCAAAGAAAAAGATTAAATGCTATTTGCAAAAATTATCTGTACCCACTTATGATCCTTACGTTAGGATGATCATCTCTTGCCTGGACAGGATAATTCTGAAATCTACTTCAGATTGTCATTCTTCACTCAAAACCCCCCTAAAGAGTTCTCGCTCAGGGTAAAAGCCAAAGTCCTTCAAATGTTCTAAAAGGCCAGCCCATCTGTGACTCTTTTCCTCTGACGTTCTCCCATGCTGTCCCCCTGCCCTGCTGGCTTCCTTGCCCTCCTGACTCACCAGACATGCATTAGCCTCCAGACTTCACTCTCCCCAGGCATACACACGACTGCACCTCCTGAGGGGCTTTTCATCTGGCACCTTCTCGGGGAGCCTTACTGCCACTCCATCTAAAATTGTACCCACACCCCACCTCCAACTAAACACTCCTTACATTTTAGTTTCCTGTGACTGCCATAGCAAATTTCCAGAAACATGATAGATTAAAACAACAAGGCCAGGTGCGGTGGCTCACGCCTGTAATCCCAGCACTCTGGGAGGCTGAGACGGGCAGATCACGAGGTTAGGAGTTCGAGACGAGCCTGGCTGATATGGTGAAACGCCATCTCTACTAAAAATACAAAAATTAGCTGGGCGATGTGGCAGGTGCCTGTAATCCTAGCTACTTGGGAGGCTGAGGCAGGAGAACCATTTAAACCCGGGAGGCAGAGGTTACAGTGAGCCGAGATCATGCCATTGTACTCCAGCCTGGGCAACAAGAGTGAAACTCCCATCTCAAAAACAAACAAACAAACAAAACACACATGTATTCTCTCTCAGTCACGGAGGGCAGAAGTCTGAAGTCAGGAGTGGGCAGGGCTGTACTTCCTAGGCTCTGGGGGAGATTTTTTTCCTGTCTCTTCCAGTTTCTGGTGGCTCCAGGCATACCTTGGCTTATGGCAGCATTGTTATTCCAGTGTCTGCTTCTGTGATCACAGTGCCTCCTTCTTTTCTTTTTTTCTTTTACATTTTTTTTTCCTTTTTTTTGAGATTCTGTTGCCCAGGCTGGAGTGCAGTGTTATGATCACAGCTTACTGCAGCCTCAACCTCCTGGGCTCATGACATCCTCCCATGTCAGTCTCCCAGGTAACTGGGGACCACTGGCATGTGCCACCACACTTGGCTAATTTTTAAATTTTTTGTAGAGACAGGGTTTGTCTATTTTGCCTAGGCTGGTCTCAAACTCCTCAGCTCAAGCAATCCTCCTGCCTTGGCCTCCCAAAGTGCTGGGATTATAGGTGTGAGCCACCATGCCTGGCCATGTTAACCATTTTTAGGTGTGCAGTTCAGTATGTTAAATATATTCACATTGTTATGAAACAGATCTCCAGAACTTTTTCATTTTGCTAATCTGAAACTCTGTACCCATTAGACAATAGCTCCCCCGCCCCCCGCAGGTAACCATTCTGCTTTTTGCTTCTATGATTTTTACTACTTTAGACACTTCATCTAAATGGAATCGTATGGCAGTTGTCTTTCTGTGATTGACTTATACTGCTTAGCATAATGTTACGTTTCATCCAATGTTGTAACATGGATCAGAATTTCATCCCTTTTTATGGCTTGATAATACTCCATTGTATGTATATACCACATTTTGTGGTAGATACAATGTATATTTACATTGCTTCCACCTCTTGGCTATTGTGAATAATGCTGCTATGAAAATGGGAGTGTAGGTATCTTTTCCAGATCCTCACTTTACTTCCTTCAGATAAATACTTACAGGTGGGACTGCTGGATTATATGATTGTTCTACTTTTAATTATTTAACACTCTTTTACAATTTATTTTCTGCTTTTGTTGTTCTAATAATAGCCATTATTACGTGAGGTATTTCTGTGTCTCTTATAAGGACACCTGTCATTGGATTTAGGGCCCACCTTGTTAATCCAGGATTATCAAGTCTCAAAATCCTGAATTACATCTGCAGAGACTCTTTTTCCATGTAAAGTCACATTCACAGGTTCCAGTGATTCAAACATGAACGTATCTTCTGGTCCACCATTAAGTCCACTATACTTTTTTTTTTTTTTTTTTTTTTTTGGTGATGGAGTCTCGCTGTGTTGCCCAGGCTGAAGCGCAGTGGTGCGATCTCGGCTTACTGCAAGCTCCACCTCCCAGGTTCATACCATTCTCCTGCCTCGGCCTCCCGAGTAGCTGGGACTACAGGTACCCGCCACCATGCCCAGCTAATTTTTTTTGTATTTTTTTAGTAGAGACGGGGTTTCACAGTGTTAGCCAGGATGGTCTCCATCTCCTGACCTTGTGATCCGCCCGCCTCGGCCTCCCAAAGTGCTGGGATTACAGGTGTGAGCCACCACGCCTGGCCTAAGTCCACTATACTTTCTTCTTCCCTACCTTATTTTTCTTCTTGATACTTATCTCCATCTGACATGCTCTATATTTCTTTCTTTATCTTGTTTGGCAGATGACAATCAAGATAAAGCCATGAAGACAAGGATTTTTGTTGTTGTTGTTGTTTTGAGACAGGGCCTCACTCTGTCACCTAGGCCTAGAGTGGAGTGGCACAATCTCGTTCACTGCAACCACTGCCTCCCAGGCTCAAGTGATCCTCCCACCTCAACCTCCAGAGAAGTCAAGTGATCCTCCCACCTCAGCCTCCAGAGAAGCTGGAACTACAGGTGATTGCCACTACACCTGGCTAATTTTTTGTATTTTTGGTAGAGATGGGGTTTCACCATGTTGTCCAGGCTGGTCTCAAACTTCTGAGTTCACATGATCCACCCAAAGTGCTGGGATTACAGGCATGAGCCACCGAGCCTGGCCTAGACAAGGATTTTTGTTTTGGTCACCTATGTTTTCCCATTAGAACAGTGGCTGGCACAAATGGTTGCACAGCACATACTGGCTGAACAAATGAAGGAAGGGGTGGCTGGTCTAGACAAAACATTGCCTCATGGCTTCTGAGCAGAAAAATCTCTCATCTGGGGAATTAGACTCCCTAAGTTAAATTTTCTTTCTTTTTTGGAGATTGGGTCTCACTCTGTTGCCCAGGCTGGAGTGCAGTAGCACCATCACAGCTCACTGCAGCCTCAACCTCCTGGGGGTCAAGCAATCCTCCCACCTCAGCCTCCTGAGTAGTTGGGACTACAGACCCACGCCACCACGCCCGGCTAATTTTTTTTTTTTTTTGGTAGAGACAGGGTGTCACCATGTAGCCCAGACTGATCTTGAACTTCTGGACTCAAGCGATCTTCTTGCCTCGGCCTCCCAAATGCTGGGATTACTGGCATGAGCCACTGTGCCTGACTGCCTAAGTTAAATTTTCTATAGTGGAGAATACAATCTCTTTAATATTATCTCTCAGTTAAGACAAATTTCAGCAATCTCCTTAAAAAAAAAAAAAAGAAAAGTTTGCCAATATAAATACCATTTCTCACTAATGTGAATTAGAGTTCCTTGGAAAAATAGTTGATATTGTTTCTAGGACAGTAAATGTATAAAACAGAAAGCAAGGAAGTCTAGGGTGTCCAATCTTTTGGCTTTCCTGGGCCACACTGGAAGAATTGTCTTGGGCCACACATAAAATACACTAATGATAGCTGATAAGCTAAAAAAAAAAAAAAAAATCACACACAAAAAATCTCATAAGTTTTAGAAAGTTTATGAATCTGTTTTGGGCTGCATGGGCCACGGGTTGGACAAACTTGACGTAAAGACTACTAGGATTGTAGACTACTAGGATTGTGCCATAAAGACACAGGAGCAACTAAGTATTTGATGAGACAATCCGAACATTTAAAAATGACTGTCATGGATTAATGCACATCAAATATCTAAACATCCATCATTTCATGATAGCACTGCACCTTCTCCCCAAAGAACCTAAATTGGTCCCAGTTAGAGGTTGCTGGGGCATCCATCCATCATTATTATTATTTGAGCAAGGTCACCCATGCTAGAGTGCTGTGGCCCCATCACAGCTCACTGTATCCTCAACTTCCTGGGCTCCAGCCATTTCCCTGCCTCAGCCTCCTAAGTAGCTGGAATTACAGGCATGCACCACCATGCCCGTCTAATTTTTAAATATTTTGTAAAGATGGGGATCTTGCCATTTCCTGGGCTCAAGCAGTCCTCCTGTCTTGGCCTCCCAAAGTGCTGGGATTATAGGCAGAGACACTGCGTCCCGGAAAGAATCAAGCATACATCCTGGCTATCCTGAATGGATTGTATTTCAAAGTAACCAGAGAGATGAGGGAATGCTCACCTTTGTAGAAGAATCTCATCTTATAAATGCAGGAGGAATGAGAGAATTTGAAATCACCACTTTGCACCCCTAAGGAACATAAATCTACACTAGAGTTTCTCAACCTGGGTACTACGGACATTTTGAGCTGGATAATTCTTTGCTATGGGGTGGGGGAGGTGTGCTCTGTTGAATTATATAATGTTTAGCAACCCAGTTGCAACAATCCAAAATATCTCCAGACATTGCCAGATTTTCCCTTAGTAGGACAGGGCAAAATTAACCCTCGTTGAGAACCAGCGGTCTAATGATCATCAATGTTTGCTAGACTATTAGAAGAAAGGCTGATAGTAAACTTCATGGATAATCAGGATGACAACTCCCAAGTTGAGAGATGAATTACAATATTACTAAGAGAAAGCCACGCCTTGTGCCTCAGTAGAAGTACACAGTGCCAGCCATGAAGTGTTATTGCAAACAAAACAAAACCCAAAAAAACCCAAACCTCAACATTACACCTAAACCTAACAAAGCCTCTAGCCAGGGGTAAATCCAAGCTTTTTGGGGCCTTACACCACACAAATTTCACAGTCCTCTTTAAGAAAAAGACACAAAATTATGTGAAATCAGGTACAGGGGTCTATGCAAGGGAAAGCCTGAATATTAAGCTTCATTAGTTTCACTGTAAACCTCCCCTGACTCTAGAATTAACAATGATTACAGGACATACCAGGGACAAAAAACATTAAATGACACCTGAAGATACAATCAGCAAAACCCAGAAAGTGGAAAATTCTGTTGGTCAAATGATCCAGTTTCTTCAATAAGAAGAAACTTTTTTTTATATATATATGAATATATATAAAAATATATATGAATATATATAAATATATATGAATATATAAATATATATATGAATATATAAAAATATATATATGAATATATATATATATTTTTGGACACGGAGTCTCGCTCTCACCCAGGCTGGAGTGCCACTCCACGATCTCGGCTCACTGCAACCTCCGCCTCCTGGGTTCAAGTGATTCTTCTGCCTCATCCTCCCAAGTAGCTGGGACTACAGGTGAGCACCACCACACCCGGCTAATTTTTGTATTTTTAGTAGACACAGGGTTTCACCATATTGGCCAGGCTGGTCTTGAACTCCTGACCTCGTGATCTGCCCAACTTGGTCTCCCAAAGTGCTGAGATTACAGGTGTGAGCCACTGCGCCCAGCCCTGTTTTTGTTTTTGAGATAGAATCTCACTCTGTTGCCCAGGCTGGAGTATAGTGGCACCACCATCTCAGCTCACTGCAACCTCTGCCTCCCTGATTCTAGCGATTCTCCTGCCTCAGCCTCCCAAGTAGCTGGGATTACAAATGTGCACCACCACACCTGGCTAATTTTTGTATTTTTAGTAGAGACAGGGTTTCACCATGTTGGCCAGGCTGGTCTTGAACTCCTGACCTCAAGTGATCCTTCCCCCTCAGCCTCCCAAAGTGCTGGGATTACAGGCATGAGCCACTGTGCCCAGCTGGAATTGTTATATATTAAAAGACATATATTTCTATGAAATGCAGTAAGTAAACCTTGTTTGGACCCTAATTAATCTAATGTACAAAGTTTTTTTAAGGCAATGGGGGAAATTAAACACATACTAGGTATTAAGTGATGTTAAATAATTTTTAAAATTTTGGTGGGTGTGATAATAGTATAAAATCCTTATCTGTTAGAGACACACATTGACGTATTTATAGGTGAAATGACACGATGTACAGGATTTGCTTTAATATACAGCACTTCAAAAAAAAAATGCAGAAAGGGATAGATGAAATGAGAAAGGCAGCAAACTGACTGTTGTTGAAGTTGGATGATGAGCACAGTCCTCCCTTATGATCCGAGGGGGATAATTCCTGGACTCCCACGGATACCAAGATCCAGGTATGCCCAAGTCTCTTATGAAAGTTCATTGTAACTATTCTACTTTTATATGTTTGGAAATTCTGTTGATAAAATATATTTTTAGTAGAGACGGGGGTTTCACCTTGTTGGCCCAACTGGTCTCGGACTCCTAACCTAAGGTGATCCACCAGCCTTGGCCGCCCAAAGTGCTAGCATTACAGGCTTAAGCCATCGCGCCCGCCCGGCCTTGATAAAAATAAAGTTTTAATCTTCCTTTGCTCTGATTCCATGCCTACTAAGTAGCATTCTAGTTTGTTTTTCACTTTCAAAAGGGTGTGCTGTAACTAGGGGATGTAAACAAGCTCCATGACCCTACTTATTCCAAGTTTTCGTTTCACCCTCCACTTTTTTTTTTAAGACAGGGTATCACGCTCGGTCGCCCAGGCTGGAGCACGATCACTGCTTAATGCATACTCGATCACCTGGGTTCAAGCGATCCTCCTGCCTCAGCCTCCTAAGTAGCTGGGACTGCAGGCGCACACTACCATACCGGTTAATTTTTTTTTTTTTTTTTGTAGAAATGGGGGTTTCACCATGTTGCCCAGGCTGGTCCGGAACTCGTGGATTCAAGGGATCCGCTCGCCTCAGCCTCCCAGAGTGCTGGGATTACAGGTGTCAGCCACGAAGCCCGGCCCCAGCTTCTTAAAAGAATGATCCGAAACTATGGCAGCACTGGGCTTTTAGTCCCTACCCAAGAAATGCCCGCTCGCAGAGGCTCCGCGCGGCAGGGTCTCCCGACGTGACAGGGTGTGGGTCTGAATTCAGCCTTGGTTCTTACGAGTCAGGTGAATACGCAAAGAAAAACATCACAGGGCTTCCTCATTGTTTTTAGCACAGAAAACACTCGAGAGCCCGCGCTGAGAACCCAAAAGGCACGCTTCAGGCCATCGTAGCTACCAAGCCTGGCCAGATTCTGAAACCCAAATCGCTAACTGGGGGCCGAGGGCGGGCGTGACTGCGCAGGCGTGTCTCCCCAGCAAGATGCCGGAGGTAAGTTGTGGCGTAGGGGGTGAGAAATTGAGAGCGGACGTCATTGCGCATGCGCCCTTCTGCCGTCATTGCGGCTGTGGGTGGGTGCCCGGCAGTGTTCGGTACGGAAGGGGTTGCAGGAGACGGCGATTGGATATCACTGCGCAGGCGTCCTCTTCCCCTAACGCTCAGGGTCGCTAGGGTGGCGCGCAGGCGCAGAGCGGAGCGCAGATGTGCGCAGGCGCCTAGGGGGTGAGGCGCGATGGCAGGTGTCCGGGCTGGGCTTCTGCGGGCGATGGGGCGGCAAGTACTGCTGCTTCTCGCGCTGTGCGCCACAGGCGCCCGGGGGCTCTACTTCCACATCGGCGAGACCGAGAAGCGCTGTTTCATCGAGGAAATCCCCGACGAGACCATGGTCATCGGTCAGGCGGGCTGAGGGTGGGGAGGCACTTGGTACCCCGCTCAGCCCTCGGCGGCTCTCTCTCCTCCCGAGCCCAGCCGGGTCGCTGCCCCCGCCCCATACCTAGCCTGAGGGGTGCCCCGAGGACGCAAGGCCCCCTGCCTAGAGCCCCGGACCGCACGTCTGAGGGGGCCAGGCGGGGAGGCGGCCCACTAGGGCCGGGTCGTGACTATGTGTCTGCCCCGCAGGCAACTATCGTACCCAGATGTGGGATAAGCAGAAGGAGGTCTTCCTGCCCTCGACCCCTGGCCTGGGCATGCATGTGGAAGTGAAGGACCCCGACGGCAAAGTAAGGCTGGCGCTGGTCCACGCAGCCGTTCTTCAGTGGAGCTCCCGTGGGGTGTAAAGCACTGCCTGGTCGAGCCCTCAAGGGACAGGAGCTTGAACCTGGACAGGCTGCGGTATAAAGGTGGGGCCTTCACTCACACATGTTGCAGGTGGTGCTTTCCCGGCAGTACGGCTCGGAGGGCCGCTTCACGTTCACCTCCCACACGCCCGGTGACCATCAAATCTGTCTGCACTCCAACTCTACCAGGATGGCTCTCTTCGCTGGTGGCAAACTGGTAAGAGGATTCTCTCTTTGGCTTCAGCTTAGAATCTCTCACTTGTTTCCAAATTTTGATTTATCATCATTTTGACACTTTGTAGCACAGTCAGAATCAGGGAGACAGATGTTGCCCTCTGCTCCACAGCCAGGGACAATAGTGGGTTCCATACCCTGGAACAGACAACTGGAGGCCCCACCACTCATACATTCCATGTTTCCTTGTAGCGTGTGCATCTCGACATCCAGGTTGGGGAGCATGCCAACAACTACCCTGAGATTGCTGCAAAAGATAAGCTGACGGAGTTACAGCTCCGCGCCCGCCAGTTGCTTGATCAAGTGGAACAGATTCAGAAGGAGCAGGATTACCAAAGGGTAAGTGCATATCTCCTTGTAATTGGAGAGGTCAGTTGACCTTTATACCCACTATACCTACTCAAGTTTCTGCTTGGGAGATCAGCTCTGCAGAGAATGGAATGAAAGGTATTGGTGTATATAGATTTTTTGTTTGTTTTTGAGATGGAGTTTCACTCTTGTTGCCCAGGCTGGAGTGCAATGGCACAATCTTGGCTAACTGCAACCTCCCCCTCCCCAGGTTCAAGCGATTCTCCTGCCTCAGCCTCCTGAGTAGCTGGGATTACAGGCGTGCGCCACCACGCCTGGTTAATTTTGTACTTTTAGTAGAGATGGGCTTTCTCCATGTTGGTCAGGCTGGTCTCAAACTCCTGACATCAGGTGATCTGCCTGCCTCAGCCTCCCAAAGTGCTGGGATTACAGGTGTGAGCCACCGTGCCCTGCCTGTTTTGCTTTTTTATCAAAACTTTTTGTTGTGGTAAAATACACATAACACCAAATGTGCCATTTTAATTCAGTGGTATTAAGTGCATTCATAATGTTGAGATACCAACACCATCATCCAGCTCCAGAAGTTTTTCGTCTTCTCAAACTAAAAATCTGTACTTGTTTTGTCTTGTTTTTGAGATGGAGTCTCACTTTGTTGCCCAGGCTGGAGCGCAGTGGTGTGATCTCGGCTCACTGCAACCTCCGCCTCCTAGGTTCAAGTGATTCCCCTGCCTCAGCCTCCCGAGTAGCTGGGATTACAGGCGAGTGCCACCATGCCTGGCTCATTTTTGTGTTTTTAGTAGAGACTGGGTTTCACCATGTTGGCCAGGCTGGTCTTGAACTCCTGACCTCAGGCGATCCACTGCCTCAGCCTTCCAAAGTGTTGGGATTACAGGCCTGAGCCACTGCACCCAGCAAATCTGTACTTATTATAAACAATAACTTCCCGTTTCCTTTTCTTCTGATACCCACCATTCTACTTTCTGTCTCTATCATCCCAACTACGCTACTTCATATAAGCAGAATCATTCAGTATTTCTCCTTTTGTGATTGGCTTATTTCACTGAGTATAATGTTCTCACAGTTCATCCATGTTATAGCATGTGTCAGAATTTCTTTCTTTAAGGTTAATATTCCATTGTATGCATGTGCCACATTTCGCTTTCAGTAGTCATTTTTAAGCTCTATAAAATAAAGTGAAGAAAGAATAGTTCACAATCTAGTAATAGCCATTGCCTGTTTCTCTTGCAATCTTGTTGGAAATGATAGGATCATGATTTCAGTCCCAACAGAGATGCTTGTGGAGGAACAGCCCATCCCTTTCTTGGGGCAGCCTCATTAGGGAGACGATAGCACTCCTAATGGAGTCACAGGTAGTATTCCAAAAGGAGTTTGGCCCTGGAGTTGAGTAGTTACATGCAGGGAGGGACCTCACAACAGCCAGGGACTGTTTCTCCTGCTCATTTAACCCTGTGTTGCCCCACACAGTATCGTGAAGAGCGCTTCCGACTGACAAGCGAGAGCACCAACCAGAGGGTCCTATGGTGGTCCATTGCTCAGACTGTCATCCTCATCCTCACTGGCATCTGGCAGATGCGTCACCTCAAGAGCTTCTTTGAGGCCAAGAAGCTGGTGTAGTGCCCTCTTTGTATGACCCTTCCTTTTTACCTCATTTATTTGGTACTTTCCCCACACAGTCCTTTATCCACCTGGATTTTTAGGGAAAAAAAATGAAAAAGAGTAAGTCATATTGGTTCCATGGCCACAAACCATTCAGATCAGCCACTTGCCAACCCTGGTTCTTAAGGACACAGGACATTAGTCCAATCTTTCAAAATCTGTCTTAGGGCTTATGAGGAATCAGAACCCAGGACTCAGTCCTGCCTCTTTTGCCTCAAGTGATTTTCCTCTGTTTTTCACTAAATAAGCAAATGAAAACTCTCTCCATTACCTTCTGCTCTCTTTGTCCACTTACGCAGTAGGTGACTGGCATGCGCCACAGAGCAGGCCCTGCCTCACTGTCTGCTAGTCAGTTCTGGGTTCACTCAGTGGCTTTGTGAATGTAAATAAGGGGCAGGTCTTGGCCCTAGAGGATTGAAATGTTTTTCTATATCTTAGAACTATTTTTGGATAAATTATATATTTTCCTTCCTAGTAGAAGTGTTACTGCCTGTGACTAGCTCCAAACACCCATGCAGTTTCTGCATTCTGGGTTTTTTTAATTTATTTTTTTTGAGTTTTGCTCTTGTCGCCCAGGCTGGAGTGCAATGGCATGATTTCAGCTCACTGGCAACCTCTGCCTCCCGGGTTCAAATGATTCTCCTGCCTCAGTCTCCTGAGTAGCTGGGATTACAGGTGCCCGCCACCACGCCCAGCTAATTTTTGTAATTTTAGTAGAGACGGGGTTTCACCATGTTGGCCAGGCTGGTCTTGGACTCCTGATCTCAGTTGATCCACCTGCCTCAGCCTCTGCATTCAGTTTATTCACACATTTTTGGTTACTCCCATGGCAGCTCCTAGGATTTCAGTGGTCTGTGGGCCAGAAAGCAGGCATTGGGTCTGATCTCAAGGCTGTATCAGAGGGCCAAGCAGAGTTCTTTTGGATACCTGCTTTTCATCCCACAGGGCTTCAGAGTCAGAGGTAAGGTAGCAACAGAGCTAGCATGGGTTAATGCACTCTTACCCTCCTTCTCAACTTTTATTTAAGCTGTGCTAAATGTTTTCTTCGAGGGAACCAGATTTGGTTCTTTGCAGAATTTTCCAGTGAAATAAAACATGTTGTAATAGCTGCGTTTGAGATGAAATAAGAGGTTGTGGGCAGACGGGAGGCACCTAAAGGAAAAGAGGAAAAGTGCCTGGACTGCCTATGCAGATGACCTGGAGTGGACTTCACTACGGACTCGTGGTGCTAAAGCTTGGCTTGAACAGGCAGTCTAGGGGACATGGGAATACACAGGGTGGTTGCTCAGTCATTTGCAAAGGTCAACCAAATAGAACACACATTTGCAAGATATCATCTGAGGAAATTAAGTACCTTCTTAGCCATCTGAATCATAAATTTGAACAAATATACTTCCCTCATGCCCTTCTGTATAAAACTTAATACCATTAGTTCCCCATTCTTGACATTTTATTTCAGTTATTATATATTTATTTGAAATATTTATTAAATTACCTGACCCACAGAACTAAATTCTTCTTTTGTTGTTTATGTCCTATACCATATATATACCTATATATATATATAATTTTTATGTTCATTTATTTGAGACAGTCTTGCTCTGTCACCCAGACTGGAGTGCAGTGGCATGATCTTGGCTCACTGCAACCTCTGCCTCCCGGGTTCAAGCAATTCTGCCTCAGCCTCCTGAGTAGCTGGGATTACAGGCACCTACCACCACACCCGGCTACTTTTGTGTTTTTATTTTATTTTATTTTATTTTATTTATTTATTTGAGATGGAGTCTCACTCTGTCACCCAGGCTGGAGTGCAGTGGTGTAATCTTGGCTCGCTGCAACCTCCACCTCCTGAATTCAAGAGATTCTCCTGCCTCAGACTGCTGAGTAGCTGGGATTACAGGTACCTGCCACCATGCCCAGCTATTTTTGTTTAGTAGAGATGGGGTTTTGCCATGTTGACCAGGCTGGTCTTGAACTCCTGACCTCAGGTGATCTGCCCGCCTTGCCTCCCAAAGTGCTGGGATTACAGGTGTGAGCTGGCTGGGCATGGGTGATGGGGTCTTGCTCTGTCCCCAAGGCTAGAGTGTAGTGGTGCCATCATAGCTCAAAGCAACCTTGAGCTCCCAGGTTCAAGTCATCCTCCTACCTTACCCTCCAAAGTAGCTGGTACTACAGGTATACCCCACTGTGCCTGGCTATTTTTACTCTTAAAAATACATGTGGTCTGGACACGGTGGCTCACGCCTATAATCCTAGCACTTTGGGAAGCCAAGGTGGGTGGATCCTATAGCCCAGGAGTTCGAGACCAGCCTGGGCAACATGGCGAAATCTTGTCTATGCAAAAAATACAAAAAATTTAGCTGGCGGAACACGCCTATAGTCCCAGCTACTTGAGAGGCTGGGATGGAAAGATCACTTGAGCCCGGGAGGTCAAGGCTGCAGTGAGCCATGATCGTGCCACTGCACTCCAGGCTGGGCAACAGAGTGATCCCATCTGAAAAAAAAAAAAAAACCAAAACGCAATTTAGGACCAGGTGGGGTGGCTCACACCTATAATCCCAGCACTTTGGGAGGCAGGTGGATCACCTGAGGTCAGGAGTTTGAGACCAGGCTGGCAAACATGGTGAAACCCTGTCTCTACTAAAAGTATAAAAATTAGCCAGGCTTGGTAATGTGTGCCTGTAATCCCAGCTATTCAGGAGGCTGAGGCAGGAGAATCGCTTGAACCCAGGAGGAGGCTGCAATGAGCAGAAATCGAGCTACTGCACTGCAGCCTGGGGGGCAGAGTGAGACTCTGTCTCAAAAAAAAAAAAAAATTTTAGTTCTCTAGGCTTTTCCATTTAATATTTTTATATCCTCATATTTCTAAATCTGGGTAACAGTGTTACAGTCCAGTAAGGTGAATTGTGAATTGCTGAAATTCTTCAGATGTTTTAAAGAGTTTTCAGTATTCCTCATGTTGGAATTAATGCAGAGAAAAATCATGTCCTTTGAACTAGTTACATGTTGTGGAATTCTGGCCTGCAGCTTTTGGGGATTATGTGACATACTGGGAGGGACACATTTCTGCTCTGTGGCTGTTATTAGAAATCTAGTCGGCAAATCAGACTAAGCTTGTGAGAAGACAGGAAGGCACAGATTAAGGTTGAGCCGGCCTTCAACAGGTTTGGCTGGCAGTAGACACAATGGAGCACATCTTAACTATTCTGGTAGGTCCTGGGTTTCTCTTGGTAGTTTTTGATAGAAAGGGGAATGGTGTGAGGAAAAAGTGGGCACACATTTCACCTTTCCACTGATGAGACAGGTGGAATTGGGATAGTCAGTGGATGGGCCAATAGCTGGTGGCTGTGAGAAGAATGAGGATTTCCATACTGGTGTGTCATATTTGCAGATAGGTTGTGACCTAAAAAGTTTTTTAAAAAACAGCAGTTAGGGGCCGGGCGCGGTGGCTCATGCCTGTAATCCCAGCACTTTGGGAGGCCGAGGCAGGCGGATCACAAGGTCAGGAGATTGAGACCATCCTAGCTAACATGGTGAAACCCTGTCTCTACTAAAAATACAAAAAATCAGCCGGGCGTGGTGGCGGGAGCCTGTAGTCCCAGCTACTCAGGAGGCTGAGGCAGGAGAATGGCGTGAACCTGGGAGACGGAGCTTGCAGTGAGCCGAGATCGTGCCACTGCACTCCAGCTTGGGCAACAGAGTGAGACTCTGTCTAAAAAACAAACAAACAAAAAAACAGCAGTTAGGGTACACAAAAATTTTGGTGATTTTCCCCTGAATACTACCCTTGACTCTATTTCGAAATTCCTGCTTTCTCAGAGTTTACAACATCCTTGCCAAACAGCCTTCTCCCTCCTTACCACAAAAAAAGAAAAAAAAGTTCTGGGGTTGGGAGGACACTCCATTCTTAACATCCTCTATATCCCAGCCCAGTTCCCCAGCTCTCGCTGGAACTAGTTGTACCTATCTTCATCATTTGGTCCCAGCATGACTACCCATTGGTGCATGAGCTGATCTGTTAACCTAACAGTCAGATGCTAGTCTCTGGTACTCAGATGCTGGGCTGCATCATATAGGATACACAGGATCACCCTGGAAGCTTGTTGACATAGATTCCTGTGCAACACTCAGATACAGTCTTAATGTAGATTTGTGTTGGGTGGTATGGTAGGCAGAATAATGGCCTACCACTCTGAAACACGTGAATATGTTACCTAACATGACAAAAGAGAATTAAATTGCTAATCAGATGACTGTAAAATAGATTATCCTGGATCATCTGGATGGGCCTAATGTAATCACAAAGGTCTGTTTCCTTGCCTCTTCCAGCTTGGCTCTGGCTCCCTTCCTCCAGCAAGGGTGGGTTGAGCCTTCACATGGCACCACTTTGACCTCTTCTGCTTCCCTCTTCTACACTGAAAGACTTGTGGGCCAGGAGGGGTGGCTCGCACCTGTAATCCCAGCACTTTGGTAGGCCGAGGAATGCAGATCACTTAGCCCCAGGAGTTCAAAACCGTCCTGGGCAACATGGCGAAACCCCATCTAGAAAGAAAAGAGAAGGGAGGGGGGAGGGGGGAGGGGGACATACATATATATACACACACATATATGTACGTACATACATACACACTAACTGGACGTGGTGATGCGTGCCTGTAGTCTTAGCTTTCCAGGAGGCTGAGGTGGGAGGATCGCGCCAGCCTGGATAACAGTGAGACCATGTCTCAAAAAAAAAAGATTTGTGATTAGGATTCTTGGTCCTCACCTGTATTAGTTTCCTATTGCTACTGTAACAAATTATCACAAATTTAGTGGCTTAAAACGACGCAAGTCTGTAGGTCAGAAGTCTGACACGGGTCTTAACTGGCGACCCGAGTCAGACTTGGGACACAAAGAACAGAAACCAAGCTGTGTAGGTGTCTGACAGGCAGCCCGGTTAGGGAGCCCTACAGCAACCCGCCCTTCCTCTCTCTCAGGCAAAGTTGCTGCCATGGCTCATTATTCCAACCGGTTCCCTTCAGCCCAGTCGATCTCAGTGGCTCCATCATAGGGTGGTGTGCCCGGCGGGCCCCTAACCCCAACCAAGCAGAGAGACGGTCGTGCCCGTCACGACCTCGGCCCCGGCCGAGGTTTCTCCTGCAGGTCGCGAGAATCAGGTGCGTCAGCGGCGTCCGGGAACGCCGGAGGAGTCTCTGGGGCGGCTCTGCAGTCATAAGGACCCCTTCGACCCCAGCACGGCCGCTCCACCGCCTCCTCCTAGACCCAGTCGCTGGCGCTGCGCAGTCGCAGAGCTCCGCCCGAACACCGGAAGCCTAGGCGCCAGCACTTCCGGGAAGTGACGGTGTCTCCGAAGCTGATTGGTTGTTGCTTTGCCCCCCGCGTCCGTGGCTTTTTTCCTGCAGTGCGTGCGTGCTGTCGCTAGTGAGCAGCGCCATGGAGGACTCAGAAGCCCTGGGCTTTGAACACATGGGCCTCGATCCCCGGCTCCTGCAGGTACACGCGAGGGCTGGGGAGCCGGCTTATGGGCTCCGCGGGGCGTGCCATCAGTCTTCGCGCCGCTTGAGCCGCACTCCTGGTCTCTCCTAGGCTGTCACCGATATGGGCTGGTCGCGACCTACGCTGATCCAAGAAAAGGCCATCCCACTGGCCCTAGAAGGGAAGGACCTCCTGGCTCGGGCCCGCACGGGCTCCGGCAAGACGGCAGCTTATGCTATTCCGATGCTGCAGCTGTTGCTCCACAGGAAGGCGGTGGGTAACGAGAAAGCTGAGGGGAGGAAGGAGGCGAGCTCCAAAAGCCTGGGAAGGGCTGTTCCCGTTTGTCGGAGGTTTTCTCTTGGTCCTGTACCCGTGCAGGCCGGCCTGAGAACCTGGTGCTGTTGTGGCAGACACTCTGGGCTGTAGTAGTTCAGGTTACCTGGATCCTTGTCCAGGCCCTGCTACCACCAACCTTTGCGTAATCTTCAACAAAGCACTTTATTTTGTTTCTTAACATAAAAAGGGAGCACATCTCTTTTTTCTACTTATAGAATTATTGTGAGAATTTAGCTTCATAACTAGTACGTTTAAAGTAGCTTCATAAACATAGAGTACGTTATTCTTTTTGAGGGTCAGTGCCTGAGGAAACAACTCTCCACTCTGCATTCTGAGGCTGGCAGAGTGATAGATAATCAAAATACTGCTGAGTAGGGTTGCAGCGATGGGTCAGTTAGGCTGGAACGGGTAGAGAAAAGCATCAGGTGGACACAGTGATGTGCACTGCTGGCTAAAGTCTTTAATTCATATTCTTACAGACAGGTCCGGTGGTAGAACAGGCAGTGAGAGGCCTTGTTCTTGTTCCTACCAAGGAACTGGCACGGCAGGCACAGTCCATGATTCAGCAGCTGGCTACCTACTGTGCTCGGGATGTCCGAGTGGCCAATGTCTCAGCTGCCGAAGACTCAGCCTCTCAGAGGTGGGTAAAAGCAGCAAAGCGGTACCTGAATGAAGCCACACAGAGTTGTGGGGTTGGGTTTGTGTGTGGCAAAAAAGAGCAAGTCCAGGGTGAGATCCCAGCTGCTACATTGTCCCTGATATTGATGTCTTGCCCACCTGCAGAGCTATGCTGATGGAGAAGCCAGATGTGGTCGTGGGGACCCCATCTCGCATATTAAGCCACTTGCAGCAAGACAGCCTGAAACTTCGTGACTCCCTGGAGCTTTTGGTGGTGGACGAAGCTGATCTTCTTTTTTCCTTTGGCTTTGAAGAAGAGCTCAAGAGTCTCCTCTGGTAAGGCAGAAGTGGGTGTGATTCCTAGTGGAAACATCTGTGAGTAGGAATTGGGACGAGAGTCAGGTGGCTGGAAGCCAGTTACTACAGTTAGTGGCCCTTGGAGCTGGAATCTCACTGGACTCTTTCATTTCAGTCACTTGCCCCGGATTTACCAGGCGTTTCTCATGTCGGCAACTTTTAATGAGGACGTACAAGCACTCAAGGAGCTAGTATTACATAACCCGGTAAGAGGCACCATGAAAGTGTCTGGAGCTGCAGGCATGGGGGCACTCAAAGATCTTGATGCTCCTCCTTAGGGGAGCCTTTGGTGTTTTGGGTGGGACAGTTGTCACTTAGTGTCTCATCCCTGGTCCTGAGGCACTAAGTCAGTGGTCTAAAATCACTGTATATTTCCCAGTGTCCACAGGGGATGTCTCCCATTTCAGGCCATACTTTGCCTAAAATCCTGAGCAAGGACCTCCCCTCAGGGGCAGCTTTGAGCAGCAGAGCGAAAATTCTAAGGCCAAGGTTCTCATCTTAAGTAAACTTTACCTTTCAGAAGGCGTGTTGCTGTAGGCCTTCCCTCCTCGATGTAGTCCTTTATTGATGTGTTTCTCTTTGTTCTGTGCTTGGAAGTATTTTATATATGGTTTTGGTGGTATACTCTATATACCACAACAATTAGGGCATTTTGGGGTTTTAGGTTACAAAACTGGAGGAGACTTAGGGTGCCAGGAATCCTTAAATGCATCTCTGCCCTGCACTAAAATGTTGATGCTTTGATTGGTGAGTAAGTGGCCGTACCATCTCTGTGTTCTTTACTTTTCTGACCACAGGCCTGTTTTCTCCCCAGGTTACCCTTAAGTTACAGGAGTCCCAGCTGCCTGGGCCAGACCAGTTACAGCAGTTTCAGGTGGTCTGTGAGACTGAGGAAGACAAATTCCTGCTGCTGTATGCCCTGCTCAAGCTGTCATTGATTCGGGGCAAGTCTCTGCTCTTTGTCAACACTCTAGAGCGGAGTTACCGGCTACGCCTGTTCCTGGAGCAGTTCAGCATTCCCACCTGTGTGCTCAATGGCGAACTTCCACTGCGCTCCAGGTTTGCTACAGCCAACATCTTGGTTGAGATAAGTTGAAGATAGAGATGGAAAGGGGACCCAGTTAATGTTCTGTTTCTTAAGCACTTAGTAGAGGCCAGGTTCGAGATGTAACTGATACTGACTGGCTTCTCCCAACTCCAAAATCCCTATCATGGCGGGGCGCCGTGGCTCATACCTGTAATCCCAGCACTTTGGGAGGCCAAGGTGGGCGGATTGCCTGAGTTCGGGAGTTCAAGACCAGCCTGGCCAGCATGGTGAAACCCCGTCTCTACTAAAAATACAAAAATTAGCCAGGCGTGGTGGCAGGTGCCTGTAATCCCAGCTACTCGGGAAGCTGGAACAGGAGAATTGCTTAAACCCGGGAGGTGGAGGTTGCAGTGAGCTGAGATTGTGCCATTGCACTCCAGCCTGGTGAACAAGAGTGAAACTCTGTCTCAAAAAAAAACAAAACCCTGTCATTATTTTATTTCCAGCTGAGGAAACTGAGGCACAATGATTAAGTAGGGAAAGAGATTAAGAAGAGGAAAAAGTAGGAAAGGGTGATGGTTACTTTGATAGTAGGGATGGCAGAGGGGCCTCAAGCTTGCTCTGCCGAGCTGATTCTCTCTCTGTCCACTCTTGGCTGCAGGTGCCACATCATCTCACAGTTCAACCAAGGCTTTTACGACTGTGTCATAGCAACTGATGCCGAAGTCCTGGGGGCCCCGGTCAAGGGCAAGCGTCGGGGCCGAGGACCCAAAGGGGACAAGTGAGTCCATGCCTCTTTTTCCATCCCTCCCCAGAAAGACCGGTTTCTTTTAGCTTTTTGGAAGACTAAAACTGGAGTGCACAGAGCAGGGAGCCAAACCTTCCAGGCCTGGCTGGTAGTGTAGCCCAGAGAGCCCCGCAGGTTCTTGCTCAGCTGCCCGGATATAAAGAAGGGAGTGGATGGTGCACACTGCATATGCAGCATGAAGGGCAAGACTGGTGGGGTTGTTGACATGCAGAGCCCTGCAGGGGAGATGGCTTGTCCTGCATGTGACTGTGACTTACAGGGAGCATATTTCTGAAGGGAAAAGGAACCCCCAACTCTTCCAGTCTCTCTCCACCTGAAGGCTTGACTAGCTCAGGGTTGGTTCTCAGATCACCATGTAGGGCATTGAGTTCTGCTGTTGTCCCAGAACGGAGGTCAGGCCAGGATTTGGCTCCATGTCAAAGCTCCAGGCTGCCCCAGGAAACCCTGACTCCTGGAACAGTTCCGTTGTTGAAGAGTCCTCTGTATGTCAGGGTCTTATGATCTACAGGCATTGTTTAGAGGAAGTTTTGCTGATTCAGCTTGTGAATACCTGCCCAGAGGAGAGGAAGGGTCCGACTGACATTGAGTTATCTCTGCAGGGCCTCTGATCCGGAGGCAGGTGTGGCCCGGGGCATAGACTTCCACCATGTGTCTGCTGTGCTCAACTTTGATCTTCCCCCAACCCCTGAGGCCTACATCCATCGAGCCGGCAGGTAGGAGGGCTAGGAGCGTGATGGCCCAGGCACCTGTGTGGTGGGCACGCTGAGGGACTTGGGGTGTACTGTACAGAGCCTGCAGGTTGGAGATGCAAGCTGTACTGTCTCTCCTTGCAGGACAGCACGCGCTAACAACCCAGGCATAGTCTTAACCTTTGTGCTGCCCCCGGAGCAGTCCCACTTAGGCAAGATTGAGGAGCTTCTCAGTGGAGGTAAGAGCCTGGCTCTTGTGGGCCTGGGCCAGGGTCAGGCTTCTCGCACAATATTTAAAATTCCATGATGATGATGACAGAGGTCACAACATAGTATGACACGCCACTTCCACCATCCATCCTTGTTTTGCCCTGAGTGGCAGGCACTGTTCCCCTTGAGAGATAAACAAATTGAGGTAATTTGTCCAAAGTCATGTTTACTGTCTGCCTCATGAGCGTTGAGTGACCTGACATGCTGCTGTGACAGCTCAGGACACCACCTGACCCCAGGGTGCTGGGTGATCCTAGACTGCTCTCTGTGGCCATCGTCACGGGGTACCTTGACTCCCAAGGAATACTATGGGGTACTCCTTGGGAGAGGAGAAGAGAGTGGGTGACGGGTTCTTGGGCTCGGGGCCACACAGGCCACCCCCATCCACACACAGGGACAGATGGGTCATCACTGTAAGAGGTCCAGGTACAGCTAAGCTACATGTTTGGCATCCCAGGAAGGCGGTGGGTCCCCTGCAGCTTTGCCCCAAGGAGGAGGTGCAGGAGACCTTCATTGAAGACCTTGTCCTAAGGCCTCAGCCTGTGGGACCCTCACTGCTTTCTTCTCCACAGAGAACAGGGGCCCCATTCTGCTCCCCTACCAGTTCCGGATGGAGGAGATCGAGGGCTTCCGCTATCGCTGCAGGGTGAGCTGCTGTGGTGGGGAGGGGAATGAGAGGGGAGAGACTGTGGCCCAGGGATTGCACCCTGTTGCTGAGCATCCAGGCGTGAGGGAGGATTTGGGGCAGCCTCACTGTCTTGACCTTCAGTGTCCACCCCCAGGATGCCATGCGCTCAGTGACTAAGCAGGCCATTCGGGAGGCGAGATTGAAGGAGATCAAGGAGGAGCTTCTGCACTCTGAGAAGCTTAAGGTGAGGGGATGGGAAGTGAGGAGGGGACAAATCTTAGACGGCTGCCCTTTTTTGGAGACTCGCTGAGCTCCGAGTGGTGAGAAGCAGAGAACTGGGCCGTTTTCTGGCCTTTGGCACAGAAAGGGAGGAAATGGAAGGAAGCCAGTCTGTTCTGCTTGGTGGTAAATTGGCATAACCTTATGGTGGACACTGTCCAGCAGAATTACAAGCTCATGTGTCCTTTCATCCAAAATTCCACTTCTGGAACTTAATCTTGGTCACACTTGTGAATGTGCACGGTCAACCATGGCATTATCATGGAACCAAAAGATGGAAACAGCCCGGGGCCACCATCGGGGGCTTGCTAGGTAAGCTCAGGTGCATCCAGAGCCGAAAGTTACATGGGAAGGAACGAGGTTGGTTGTGTGTCCATATGAAACAGTCTGTAAGGTGATGCCCAGCAAAAAGTGGTGCAGGAGACTGCCGTGTGTGTCGTGGAGAAGGGAAAATAGAAACGTCCACTCCCGGGAGGTGTGGGAAATGTGCAGAAGCAGGTGCCTCATGCCTTTTGAAACACATGACTGTGTTATCCTTTGAAAGCTCAGTCTGTGAAGTCACACAAGAAAGATGCTCACGCTGTGGCTCTCCCTCTTCCCCCGGCAGACATACTTTGAAGACAACCCCAGGGACCTCCAGCTGCTGCGGCATGACCTACCTTTGCACCCCGCAGTGGTGAAGCCCCACCTGGGCCATGTTCCTGACTACCTGGGTGAGTGTGGCCTGATGGGGCAGGAAGTAGCAGGCTGGGGAAGTGGCATTAATTTCTCCGCTGCTGGATCAGCCCCTGTGCTTGGTGCTGGGGATGCTCAGGCAGAATAGGACCTGGAGACGCTGGCAGCACGCGGGCATGTAAACAGGCACACCCCTGTGTTTCTAAACTTGTTTGCTTGGTCCCACAGGTTAGCTGTCACTGTCTCCATTTTAGAGATGAGAAAATTGAGGTAGTGCAGAGTGGGTGGCAGACCCAGGATTTCAGGCCAGGTGGTCTCCAGAGCTGGGCCAAATTGCTATCCATGGGTCAAAGGGAGTGAACAGGTTTGGGAGAGAGTCACGGGCAGGAGGCAGAGAAAGCCACCTGAGCTGCAAAAGACTCAAGATTAGCAGCCACTGAAGAGGCATCTGTGGAGTCTCTGGGTAAGAACAGTCAGCAGGGAGACAAACACTATAAGGCCTAAACAGAAAAGGTGTCAAAAGAAGAGCCAGTGGTGGTGGGAGGAATGCGGGGGTAGTGTAGGCATGGGGTCAGGACCCTGGGATTGGTTTCTGTGGTGCAGCCCGGGCTAGAGCTTTATGTGACCTTTAAAGCTGGGGACCTCTCTTCATCTTAGGCAGGCTCTGGGTAATGACTTCTTTCAGTGTCTCATAGGAGATGTTTTTGCTAATGAGTATGTGTGACTTTTATGCCTAAAATGGATTGAAGGAGAAGAGTGGTGGAGATGAGGCTGTGGGCAGCAAGTGCAGGACCCTTCCCAGTGCCACAGGCTCTGCTCAGCCTGGACCTGCAGCCACCCAGCGGGTGTGGTGTTGCTGCTGTGGAGGTGACAAAGGGTGGAGATGGAATGTTCCAGGGCAGGAAAAACCTGGACACTGGGAAAGGAAGGATCCAGAAGAGATGGGAACATGAAAATGCCAGAGAGAGTGGTGGGGGCCAGGTTCTCACAGGATAGTGAGCTGGAAGAGACCCCAGTCCAGGTCCTGGCCTGAGATGTGAGGAGGGGAGTTGGGAGGGTGGGTAGGGAGGAAGAGGGTAAGGCCAGAGCTTTGGCCTGAGGAACCCAGTCTGCTGCTATAGCGGAGTCACTTGCCAAGGTGTGGCCAGGAGGTTTAGAAGGACCGGGAGAAGGTGGAAAGGTGTGAGGATGTGGGATGTTTGACACTTGAAGAGGAGGGCCCACGTGTGGTTGGCTTGGGGGAGTCCGTGGGGTGGGCGAGTTGAAGATAGAGCCAAGATCAGGTGCAGCTGGGATGTGGGCCCCCTGTATCTGTAGTAATGGGCCACAGGTGAAGAAATTACCTGTTGACTTTTATGTCAGCTACATTTTCTTTCTTTAAGGGTGTCTTTTTCTTTCTTGTTACATGTTTATTGGAACAAATCTAAACAATACAGGAGAGTGATTTAGATAGTGGAAGTCTAAGGTGCTCACATTCTCCTAGCCCTGTGCAGGTGTGATAGTGAACAGGTATATGTCATAGGCTGCCAGTTGGGTCAGAATTGGAGAATTTGCTGCAGAATCAGTGGGAGGGCAGGGATGGGAGCAGTAGTGGTGAGCCCACTGCTCAGGCAAGCATCTCTTGCAGTTCCTCCTGCTCTTCGTGGCCTGGTGCGCCCTCACAAGAAGCGGAAGAAGCTGTCTTCTTGTAGGAAGGCCAGGGTATGGCTCCTGGGGACTTGGGGACAGCTGCAGGACTTCTCCCCACCTGCTCTTTGTCATCACCAGAATGTGTAGGCGCCTTGCCCTAGGGGGAGGGGGGAGAGGGCACCCTAGAACCGGGCCCCCAAAATCTGGTGACTGGGACACAATCTGGTGTAGGATAGGGATACTTTTGCAGCCGCCTGCAGGCCCTGCTTTTCTTTCCCCAGCTGCCTTTCCCCATTTCCTTGTCTGCAGCACCTTCTGGTCGTGTTGGCCAGGTGCCGGCACGGCTCCCTTGTGTCTTTCTCAGTTGGGTGGGTGGGTGGATAGTTTGTCAGCCTGATTCCCCCAACTAACCTGTGACTTTGCCTCCTTAGAGAGCGAAGTCCCAGAACCCACTGCGCAGCTTCAAGCACAAAGGAAAGAAATTCAGACCCACAGCCAAGCCCTCCTGAGGTTGTTGGGCCTCTCTGGAGCTGAGCACATTGTGGAGCACAGGCTTCCACCCTTCATGGACAGGCAAGGCTCTGGTGCTTACTGCACAGCCTGAACAGACAATTCTGGGGCTGGCAGTGCTGGGCCCTTTAGCTCCTTGGCACTTCCAAGCTGGCATCTTGCCCCTTGACAGCAGAATAAAAATTTTAGCTGCCCCAGTTTGTGCCTCCGGCATATGAAAAGGACTGTTCGAATCCCCAAAACATCAGGAGTCAGGAAACTTCTGGAAGACAGCAGCGCCTGGCTCTGCAGCTGCATGCAGTGCTTCACTTGGCCAGCAGAGGTCAGCTGTGCTGAGCCGCCCCAGCCATGAGAAGAGAAGCTTGCCCTTGCCGGCAGGTGGCTATGGCCGGCCCAGAGCCTTCCTGGGCAGCTGCTGCAGCCCTGCTGCCTGGGATCAGGCTGGGAGATGGGCCTTCCTGACCGCCAGCCTTCCTCTCCCCCAGCACACACACATGTAGATTCGGGGGGAAGCTGCCTGCTCTTTCTTAGAGGAGCCAGGGCAGTTAATCTGCTGGTCCCTTTCTGAACAACTGTTGATGTGTGAGCTGTGTCTGTATGTTATGTGCGTAAGCGGTGGTGTAACATGCACACACATGTACTGTTCCTTGTGCCCTGGCTTCAGCTCTCCAGCTGCCTTCTCAGCCTGAAGGCTGGGCTTCTCTGCTGGCTTGAGGCCCTAGATTGCATGTCACCTGCTTACTAGGCGTCACAAGGCCAGGCTGGGGGCATGAGGAGGTTGGGGCAGCGGGAGAGTGGGGAGAAACTAGGGGAGTGCCTGCATATTTTAGAAAGAACCAAGTTTTTTCTTGGCAAAAACTTGTACAGAGACGAGTGAGGCTGGGCCTTTGGTCACGGTGGGACTGAAGCCAGCAGGACCCGAGATTTGGTGCCTCCATGATCCCTGCTCCTCTTCGGTTAATGCCCAAGGATTTCCATGAAGCCAGCGTGTATGATGGGGGCAGGAAGGTGGTATTTTCTGGGCAGGCGTGAACTAGAGCTGCCAGGGAGCTGCAGACAGTATTCTTGCAGTCTGGTGGTTAGGAGTATTCAGAAGGAAAAAGTTAATGGAACTGGCGATAAAGAGCAACCATTTGAGCATCTACTGGGAGACACCTGTCAACTGCACAGACCCTGTCAGTGGGCATCACTCCCACCTCTTGGAAGACGGGACAGGGCAGAGAGTGCCTGCAGTGCTGAGGCCTGGTCCTTGCCCTAGGTTGGCCTTCCCACCTGACTTCATGGAGTGCTGAGGCTGGTCCTGAGGACAGTGAGTGCCCTGGATGTTGCGACCAAGCTGTGTTCTAAAGTGATGCACAGCCTCCACTGTGTTTATCTCTCTGACCCTGTCACTACCAGTCACACCCTACCAAGAGAGCTTGTATCCCAGAGCCACCCTGGATGGAGAGGAGATTGGTTTCCCCAGTGATTTCCTTCTTGAGGGGATGGGGTAGAGGAACATGGAGCTAGCCTTTGCTGTATTCCTGCATGGGGACAGCAGGGTCTGGGCCCGGAGCAGAGGAGCTTGGGTAAAGGTATGGTGGCTGTTTGTTCAAAGTGTACATTCAGGCCGGGTGTGGTGGCTCACGCTTGTAATCCCAGCACATTGGGAGGCTGAGGCAGGTGGATCACGAGGTCAGGAGATCAAGGCCATCACAGCCAACATGGTGAAACCCTGTCTACTAAAAATACAAAAATTAGCTGGACGTGGTGGCACGTACCTGTAATCCCAGTTACCCGGGAGGCTGAGGCAGGAGAATCCCTTGAACCCGGGAGTCAGAGTTTGTGGTGAGCCAAGATCGCACCACTGCACTCCAGCCTGGTGACAGAGCGAGACTCCGTCTCAAAAAAAAAAAAAAAGTGTACATTCAGAGCCAGGCCCGGTGGCTCACACCTGTAATCCCAGCACTTTGGGAGGCCGAGGCAGGTGGATCACGAGGTCAGGAGATTGAGGCCAGCTTGACCAATGTGGTGAAACCCCATCTCTACTAAAAATACAAAAATTAGCTGGGCAGGATGGTGAGCACTTGTAATCCTAGCTACTCGGGAGGCTGAGGCAGGAGAATCGCTAGAACCTGGGAGATGGAGGTTGCAGTGAGCCGAGATTGCGCCACTGCACTCCAGCCTTGGCAACAAAGCGAGACTCTGTCTCAAAAAACAAAAAGTGTACCTACCTTCCTCCTAATGGCATCCCTGGGGGAAGTTATTTCTACATTTTAAGTGGGGAAGATGAGGCTCAGAAGTTGCCTGGAGTATGAGGTTCTGTGCAGGGTTTGGACTCTGGCCTGTCTACCCTGGTGGAATAGCTGGTACCACGGGGGCTTTTGCTGTGGGGTTAGGCACCATGTGGGTGCTCTGGGGCCCTGGCATTGGATAGAATGGGAGGATTGCTTGAGCCCAGAAATTCGAGGCTGTATGATCATGCAGCTGCCCTCCATCCTGGGCAACACACTGAGACTCTCTCTCTTTTTGTTTTTTGTTTTTTGTTTTGAGACAGAGTCTCGCTTTGTTGACCAGGCTAGAGTGCGTTGGTGCAATCTCAGCTCACTGCAACCTCTGCCTCCTGGGTTTAGACAGTTCTCCCTGCCTCAGCCTCCTGAGTAGCTGGGATTACAGGTGGCCGCCACCATGCCTGGCTATTTTTTGTATTTTTAGTAGAGACCGGCTTTCACTATGTTGGTCAGGCTGGTCTTGAACTCCTGACTTCAGGTGATCCACCTCGGCCTCTCAAAGTGCTGGGATTATAGGTGTGAGCCACCATGCCTGGCCGTGAGACCCCTGTCTTTAAAAAATAAAGGACGGGGGCTGGGTGTGGTGGTTCACATCTGTAACCCCAGCACTTTGGGAGGCCAAGGTGGGCAGATCATGAGGTCAGGAGATGGAGACCATCCTCACTAACACGGTGAAACCCCGTCTCTACTGAAAATACAAAAAATTAGCCAGGCGTGGCGGCGGGCACCCGTAGTTCCAGCTACTCAGGAGGCTGAGGCAGGAGAATGGCGTGAACCCGGGAGGCGGAGCTTGCAGTGAGCTGAGATTGATGCCACTGCACTCCAGCCTGGGCGACAGAGCAAGACTCCGTGTGAAAAAAAATGAATAAAGAAAGAACAGGAAAGTCCGTCTTCGTGTCCTGAGACTACAGAGAGAAAGTATCCAGGGCTCGTTCAATACCCCACCTGGGAGGCAGTTACCTTGTGCCCATTTACATGTGAGCAAACAGGCACTCAGGGTTGGCCTCTTGGAGTTAGTCTCTCTGGCCAAAGCCTGTGCCCTTTGCACAAACATGCAAATCAGAACTGGGGCAGGCGTTGGATGAGGGTATGTGTGCTATGAGCAAATGAACGTAGGGCTGTCCAGGGCCAGACAGCACAGAGGACGTGTGGGCCTGGAAGGGAAGAAGGGGGTGTGGCATGTGCTGCCTGGAAGCCTAAGGCTTCACTAAACAGCAGAGAAGCTTGGATGGCTTTCAGACTGGTGACGCCCTGGGCTCAAGCAGGAAGGTCAGGAGAGTGCAGTGGCATCTCCACTCTGGGCTGGCACAGTTTTGCCCACACCTACACCTGAATGGGTGCCTGAGTGTCTGGACTGTGCTAGGGTGTGGAATCAGATGGACAAGGCACAGTCTATGAGGCAAGGAGCAGAGATGGTCAACCAATGCAGACTGCTCGATAGTCATGTTGGGAGTTCAGGGTACTGGAGGGCTATAAGGGGCCCTCACCCAGTTGGAGAGAATGCTGGCTTCCTTGAGAAAGTGGTGAAAGTGTCTCATTCCTAGACACTTTTCAAAAGAAGACATACATGCAACCAACAAACATTTGGAAAAAAAGCTCAATATCACTGATCATTAAAGAAACACAAAACCACAATGAGATGCCATCTCACACCAGCCAGAATGTCTATTATTAAAAAGTTAAAAAAAGAAAAAAATAACATGCTGGCAAAGTTGCAGAGAAAAGGGAATACTTGTACAGTGTTGGTGGGAGTGTAAATTAGTTAAACCATTGTGGAAAGCAGCGTGGCAATTCCTCAAGGAACTAAAAGCAGAACTACCATTCGACCCAGCAATCCCATTACTTGGTATGTACCCAAAGAAATGTAAGTCATTCTACCATAAAGACACATGCACATGTATGTTCATTGCAGCACTATTCACAATAGTAAAGACATGGAATCAACCTATATGCCCATCAACGACAGATTGGATAAAGAAAATGTGGTACATATATGCCATGGAATACTATTCAGACATAAAGACTTGAGATTATGTCCTTTGCAGGAACAAGGATGGAGCTGGAGGCCATTATCTTTAGCAAACTAACACAGGAACAGGAAACCAAATACCACATATTCTTACTTATATTCTCTCACCAAATGATGAGAACACATGGGGACTAAGAGGGAAACCGACAGATACTGAAGCCCAGTGGAAGATGGGAGGAGGGAGAGGAGCAGGAAAAATAACTATTGGGTACTGGGCTTAGTACCTGGGTGACAAAATAATCTGTGCAACAAACCCCCATGACACAAGTTTACCTATATAACAAACCTGCATATGTACCACTTAACATAAAATAAAAGTTAAAAACAAGGCCAGGCATGGTGGCTCATGCCTGTAATCCCAGCCCTTTGGGAGGCCGAGATGGGCAGATCACTTGAGATCAGGAGTTCGAGACCAGCCTGCCCAACATGGTGAAACCCTGTCTTTACCAACAACAACAAAAAAAGCCAGGTGTGGTGGCCCACGCCTGTAATCCCAACTACTCGGGAGGCTGAGGCAGGAGAATTGCTTGAACTTGAGAGGCGGAGGTTGCAGTGAGCTGAGATTGCTCCACTGCATTCCCGCTTGGGTGACAGAGCGAGACTCTGTCTCAAACAAAACAAAACAAAACAAAACAACATCAGACACCACATGGCAGGATCCAGGATCCAATCAGATCAAGCTCTGGCATCACCCCATGGCAGGATCCAGTCAGATATTACCTCCCAGCATCACCTCATTGTGAGATCCAATTAGATCATGCTTCATTACCCTTTGCTTATAAAACCCAACCCAACCCCTAGCTCAGGAAAAGAGATTGAGCATTCCCTCCTTCCTTGCCAGTTGACTTTAAATAAAGCTTTTCTTATTTCAAAATATAAAAAAGAAAGTATCTCTGCTGGGCATGTTGGCTGGCTCATGCCTGTAATCCCAGCACTTTGAGAGGCAGAAGTGGGCAGATCAACTGAGGTCAGGACTTCAAGACCAGCCTGGCCAACATGGCAAAACCCTGTCTCTACTAAAAATACAAAAATTAGCTGGGCATGGTGCCTGGCTAATTTCCACGCCCGGCTAATTTTTGCATTTTTAGTAGAGACGGGGTTTTGCCATGTTGGTCAGGCTGGTCTTGAACTTCTGACCTTGTGATCCACCTGCCTCGGCCTCCCAAAGTGCTGCAATTATAGGCGTGAGCCACCACCCCCGGCCCTCTTGTTCCTGATTTTAGAGGAAAAACTTTCAGTTCATCATAAAAAAAAAAAAAATATTTTTCGAGACAGAGTCTTCCTTTGTTTTCCAAGCTGGAGTGCAGTGATGCAATCGTGGCTCACAGCAGCCTCAAACTCCTAGGCTTAAGTGATCCTCCTATCTCAGCCTCCTGAGTCTAAGACTCAAGGTATGTGCCACCGCACCAAAAATTCTTTTTGGTAGGGTCTTGCTTTGACCTTCCTTTGACCTTGCTTTGACCCTTGGTTTGACCTTGCTTTGACAGGGTTTTGCAATGTTGCCCAGTCTTCTCTTGAACTCCTGGACTTCAGTGATTCTACCACGTTGGCCTCCCAAAGCAGTGGGATTATGAGCATGAATCATTGAGCCTGGCCAGCCTTTTGTCAGTATTATGTAAGCTGTGGGTTTTTTTGTTGTTGTTGTTTTTGTTTTTGAGATGAAATCTCACTCTGTCGCCCAGGCTGGAGTGCAATGGCACAATCTTGTTTTGTTTTGTTTTGTTTTTTTTTTGAGACAGAGTCTCTCTCTGTCGCCCGGACTGGAGTGCAGTGGCCGGATCTCAGCTCACTGCAAGCTCCGCCTCCCGGGTTTACCATTCTCCTGCCTCAGCCTCCCGAGTAGCTGGGACTACAGGTGCCCGCCAGCTCGCCCGGCTAGCTTTTTGTATTTTTTAGAGACGGGGTTTCACCGTGTTAGCCAGGATGATCTCGATCTCCTGACCTCGTGATCCGCCCGTCTCGGCCTCCCAAAGTGCTGGGATTACAGGCTTGAGCCACCGCGCCCGGCCGCGATGGCACAATCTTAGCTGACTGCAACCTCTGCCTCCTGGGTTCAAGCGATTCTCCTGTCTCAGCTTCCCAAGTAGATGGGATTACAGGCGTGCGCAACCACACCTAGCTAATTTTTTGTATTTTTAGTAGAGATGGAGTATCAACCATGTTGGCCAGGCTGTTTTCTAACTCCTGACCTCAAGTGATCCACCCTCCTTAGCCTCCCAAAGTGCTGAGATTACAGGTGTGAGCCACCGCACCTGGACTTTTTTTTTTCATGTATGGCCTTTATCATGTTGAGAAAGTTACCTGCATTCCTTGTTTTCTGAGTGGTTTTATTATGAAAGAATGTCGGATATTGTCAGATATCTTTTCTGCATCAGTTGAGAGAATCATGTGATTTTTTTCCCCTTCATTCTATTAATCTGGTATAGTTCATTAGTTCATTAGTTCATTAATTGATTTCCATATGTTGAACCATCCTTATATTCCAGGAATAAAGTCTACCTGGTCATGGTGTATACTCTTTTTTTTTTTGGGAGATGGAGTCTCGCTCTGTGGCCCAGGCTGGAGTGCAGTGGCATGATCTTGGCTCCTTGCAACCTCTGCCTCCCGGGTCCAAGCGATTCTCCTGCCTCAGCCTCCTAAGTAGCTGAGACTATAGGCATGCACCACCCCACCCGGCTAGCTTTTGTATTTTTAGTAGAGAAGGGGTTTCACCATGTTGGCCAGGCTGGTCTCGAACTCCTAACCTCAAGTGATCTGCCTGTCTCGACCTCCCAAAGTGGGGATTACAGGCTTGAGCCACTGCGCCCAGCCAATGTGTATAATCTTTTTAATACGACGTTCAGCTTGGTTCACTAGTATTTTTACTCAGTATTCATGAAGGATATTGAATATTTTATTCAATATTTATGAGGTCTGTAGTTTTCTTGTAGTGTCTTTGGTTTTGGTGTCAGTATACCATAGGATCAGGATACTATGAACATGCCCTCATAGAGTAAGTTAGGAAGTGTTCTTTCCTCTTCAATTTAGGGAAGAGTTTGAGAAGGATTGATATTAATTAGGGTTTTGTTTTTTTTTCTGAGATGGAGTTTTGCTGTTGTTGCCCAGGCTGGAGTGCAATGGTGTGATCTTGGCTCACCACAACCTCTGCTTCCTGGGTTCAAGCGATTCTCCTGCCCCAGCTTCCCGAGTAGCCGGGATTACAGGCAAGTGCCACCACGCCCAGCTAATTTTGTATTTTTTAGTGGAGATGGGGTTTCTCCATCTTGGTCAGGCTGAACTCGAACTCCGACCTCAGGTGATCTGCCCGCCTTGGCCTCCTAAAGTGCTGGGATTACAGGTGTGAGCCGCCATGCCCAGCTGATATTAATTCTGCTTTAAACGTTTGCTAGAATTCGCCAGTGAAGCCATCTGGTCCTGGGCTTTCCTTTTGGGGGAATTTAAAAATTACTGATTCAATTTCCTTAGTTATTTAGATTTTCTGCTTCTTCATGAATTAGTTTTGGTAGTTGAATGTTTAGCAATTTTTCCATTTCTTCTAGATTATCCAGTTTATTGTATGTTCATTTATATTATCTTGTATTTTTTATTTCTGTAAAATTGTAAAGCTCCCACTTTCATTTGTGATTTTGGTAATATCAGTCTTCTCTTTCTTAGTCACCTTACCTAAATGTTTGTTAATTTTGTTGATTTTTTCTTTTAAAATTTGGTTTTCTGTATTATTTTATTTGTATTATAGATTTCTTGAAAAAAATCTTCTGAAGGAGCAATCAACTTTTTGTTTCATAGCTATTCTCTATAGTTTTCTATTCCCTATTTAATTTATCTCAATTCTAGTCTTTATATTTTTAAAAATTCTAGCTTTGAGTTACTTTTTTCTTTTTCTAGCTCCTTGAGGTGTGCAGTTAGAAAATTTCAAAACTTTCTTCTTCTCTTCTTCTACCCCTCCTCCTTCTTCCCCCTCCCCCTTCCTCCTCCTTCCCCTCCTCCTATTGGGGTGATCATACCCAACACCAGGTCGTGGGTGTGACAAAGTGAGTGGAGTCAGAGGATTGAGAAAAAGACAGTTTGAGAGATAAAGGTGGGATGATCAATCGTGGAGGCTGCCAAGGCTCTGAGCGCTGGGAGCCCACGGTATTTATTGCTAATCCAACAAAGAAACAGGTGGTGAGAATGTGGGGATCAAAAGGGCAGGTGCATGATCTACAGCTGTGATGGTTTAGCATGTATATGTAACATGTTCTGCTACTTGAGATAATGGAAATAGGAGCCTATCAGGGCTAGAAGCAAGGAACCAGCAAGTCTAGACACATTCCAGAGGACATTATGCAAGCCCTGCCTCAGTTTCCCTCCCAACACTCAACTTTTTCCCAACATCCTCCTCCTCCTCCTCCTTCTTCTTTTCTTCTTTTTTTTTTTTTTTTTTTCGAGACGGAGTCTCGCTCTGTCGCCCAGGCTGGAGTGCAGTGGCCGGATCTCAGCTCACTGCAAGCTCCGCCTCCCGGGTTCACGCCATTCTCCGGCCTCAGCCTCCGTAGTAGCTGGGACTACAGGCGCCCGCCACCGCGCCCGGCTAGTTTTTTGTATTTTTTAGTAGAGACGGGGTTTCACCGTATTAGCCAGGATGGTCTCGATCTCCTGACCTCGTGATCCACCCGTCTCGGCCTCCCAAAGTGCTGGGATTACAGGCTTGAGCCACCGCGCCCGGCCTCTTCTTTTCTTCTTTCTCTTCCTCTTCCTCTTTCTCTTTTCTCCTTTTTTGTAGAGATGGGGTTTTGCAATGTTTTCCAGGTTGGTCTTGAACTCCTGGCCTAATATAATTCCCCTGCCGTGGCCTCCCAAAGTGTTGAGATTACAGGCATGAGCCACCACACCTGGCCCTTTCTTTAAAAAAATAAATAAATAAATAAAAATAAAAATTTAAAAAATTTTTTGAGACAAGGTCTTGCTCTGTTGCCCAAGCTGGAGTGCAGTGGTGTGACCTCAGCTCACCGTAGCCTTGACCTCCTGGGCTCAAGTGATTCTCATCCCTCAGCCTCCTGAGTAACTGGGACTACAGGCACGTGCCACCATGCCCCGCTAATTTTTTGTATCTTTCTTATAGAGACAGGGTTTAGCCATGTTGCCCAGGCTAGTCTCCCTCAATCCTGCCCCCTTGACCTCTCGAAGTGCTGGTACTACAGGCACCGTACCAGGTGCTTTCTTCTTTTTCAATTGTGCTTATGGCTAAAAATTTTCCTCTTAGCACAGCTTTGCTTCATCCCATAAGTTTTGGTATGTTGTGTTTTCATTTTCATTTGTCTCAAGGTATGTTTATATTTCCTTTGTGATTTATGCTTTGGTCCATTGGTTGTTAAGCATGTGTTGTTTAATTTCCAAATATCATGAATTTTCAGGGATTTTTTCCTGTAATTTATTTACTTTTTTTTTTTTTTTTTTTTTTTTTTGAGCCAGGATGGAGTGCAGTTGTGTAATCACTGCTCACTGTAGCATTGATCTCCTGGGTTCAAGCAGTTATCTCACCTCAGCCTTCTGAGTAGCTGGTACCACAGGTGTGTGCCAGCATGCCTGGCTAATTTTTTTTTTTTTTTTTGAAACAGGGTCTCACTCTGTGGCCCAGGTTGGAGTGCAGTGGTGTGATCATGGCTCACTGCAGTCTTGATCTCCTAGGTTCAGGTGATCCTCCCACATCAGCCTCCTGGGAAGCTGGGACTACAGGTGCACACCAATACACCAGCTAATTTTTTGTGTTTTTAGTAGGGATGGGATTTCACCATGTTGCCCAGGAAGTTCTGAACTCTTGGATTCAGGCAATTCGTTTCCCTCAGCCTCCCAAAGTATTGGGATTACAGGTGTGAACCACCACACCCAGCTTCTTTTTATTTTTAGAGATGGAGTTTCTCTATGTTGCCCAGGCTGATCTTGAACTCCTGGGCCCAGGAGATCCTCCCAACTTGTCCTCCCAAAGTGCTTTGATTACAGATGTGAGCCACCGTGCTTAGCCCCTTCTGTTAATCGAGTTCTAGTTTCATTCCATTGTGACTGGAAAATATACTTTCTATGATTTTAATTATTTAAAATATAACAAGGCTTGTTTTGTCACCTAACATACTGTCTATCCTGAGGAATATTCCATGTGCACTTAAAAGAAATGTGTATCCTGCTGTTGTGGAGTGGAATGTTATATATATACAAGTGTCCTCGTGTTTTATAAATGTTCAAGACTTCTATTTCCTTACTGGTCTTCTGTCTAGTTGTTCCATCAGTTATTGAAAATGGAGTATTAAAGTCTCCAACTACTTATTGTTGCATTGTCTATTTCTCCTTTCAATTATGTAATGTTTGCTTTACATATTTAAAGGTCACATTGTTTGGTGCATATATATTATTATTACATATTTTTGATGAATTGACCCTTTTAGTAATGTATAATGTCATATTTGTCTCTTGTAACAATTCTTTATTTAAATTCTTTTTTTTTTTTTTTTTGAGACAGAGTCTCGCTCTGTCACCCAGGCTGGAGTGCAGTGGCTAGATCTCTGCTCACTGCAAGCTCCGCCTCCCGGGTTTACGCCATTCTCCTGCCTCAGCCTCCCGAGTAGCTGGGACTACAGGCGCCCACCACCTCGCCCGGCTAGTTTTTTGTATATTTTAGTAGAGACGGGGTTTCACCATGTTAGCCAGGATGGTCTCGATCCCCTGACCTCGTGATCCGCCCGTCTCGGCCTCCCAAAGTGCTGGGATTACAGGCTTGAGCCACCGCACCCGGCCTTCTTTATTTAAATTCTATTTTGTGGTCAGGTTCAGTGGCTCATGCCTGTAATCCCAGCACTTTGGGAAGCCAAGGTGGGCAGATCACTTGAGGTCAGGAGTTCAAGACCGGTCTGTCCAACATGGCAAAACCCTGTCTCTACTAAAAATACAAAAAATTAGCTGAGCATGGTGGTACACAGGTGTGATTGCACTAATGCACTCCAGTCTGTCTCAAAACAAACAAAAAACAACCTCCCCTCAAAAAACCCCAAAGTTATAATAATTCTGGCTTTTGTATTTACCCATGTAAATACCTTTATTGGGGATTTTTATTTCTTCAAACATCTTTGAGTCACTGTCTGGCATCCTTTAATTTCAACTGAAAGAGTCCCCTTAGCATTTCTTGTAAGGCAGGTCTAGTGGTAATGAATTTTCTCAGCTATTATGTATCTGAAAATGTCTTAATTTCTCATTTATTTTTGAAAGATCATTTTGCTGAAAAAGGATTTTTGGTTGATAATTTTGTTTGTTTCAGCACTGTAAATATATCATGCTCACTGCCTTTTGACCTTCAGCATATCTTGTGAGTAACCAGCTGATAATCTTATTGAGGACACCTTGTATGTGATGAGTCACTTTTCTCTTGTTTTCAATATTCTCTCTTAGTATTTGCCTTTCATTATGTCTCAGTATAAGTCTCTTTGTATTTATACTCCTTGGAGTTTATTGGACTTTTTAGATATTTCATATTCATGTCTTTCATCAAATTTGGACAGTTTTAGGCCATTATTTCTTCAAATAATCTGTCTCATTCTCTCTTCTCTTATTGACCTTCCATAATACCCATGTTATTTTGTTTCATGGTGTACCATAAGTAACTTAGTCTCTGTTCACTTTTCCTCACTCTTTTTCACATCTATTCCTCAGACCTGATGATTTCAATTGCCCTACCTTCCCAGTTCACAGATTCTTTCTTCTGCTTTCTCAAATCTGCTCTTGAGCCCCTCTAGTGAAGTTTTTTATTTCAGTTATTATCCTTTTCAGGTCCAGAATTTCTGTGTGGTTCTTTTTTTTATAATTTCTCTTTATTAATAACCTCATTTTGTTCATGCATGGCTTTCCTAATTTACTTTAGTCCTCATCTATTTTTGCTCTTAGCTCTTTAAGATAGCTATTTTAAAGTGTTTTTGTCTAATAAGTCTTATGTTGGGCTGCCTTGGACACAGTTTTTGTCAACTTGTTGTTTTTTTCCTTTGAATAGGCCATCTTTTCCCGTTTCTTTATCTGCCTTGTGATTTTGCTGTTGCTGTTGCAAACTGGACTTTTGACTATTATAATGTGATAAGTCTGGAAATCAGATTCTCTCTCTTCCTCAGCATTTTTTTAATTGCTGAAGGCTGTAGTAACGTTTGTTTTTATACTTTCCCAAGCTATTTTTGCAAAGACCATTCATTGTTTTTTTGTGGTCACCAAAGTGTCTGTTTCTTCAGCTTGCGTTTAGCCAGTGTTTTGACAGAGAATTCCCTGAATGCCAGGAGCTAAAAACTACACCACCACCACCACCACCACCACCACCACCACCACCACCACCACCACACACACACACACACACACACACACACAGGCATACCTCTCCCATCTTTTGCAAATTGGGTTGGGACTCTTTAACACTTATCTAGGCTTGTTCTGAGCCTAGGATCAGCCTGTGACAAAAGTTTCAGGGCTTTTCTGAATATGTGTTTTGCCCTGGACATGCATGTAGCATTCTCAATTTCCTGTATACATAGCTGTTTTATTTTTGTTTGAGTTGGATCTCGCTCTGTCATCTAGGCAGGTGTGCAGTGACATGATCATGGCTCACTGCAGCCTCGCACTCCTGGGCTCAGGTGATCTTCTTGTTTCTGTTTCCCAAGTGGCTGGGACTACAGGAATGCACCACCATGCCCAGCTAAGCTTTCCCTTCCCTTCCCTTTTCTCCCCTCCCTTCCTTTCCCTTCCTCCTCCTTTTCTCTCTTCTTTCTTTCTTTCTTTCTCTTTCTTTCTTTTTCTTTCTTTCTTTCTTTCTTTTCTTTTTTCTCTCTCTCCTTCCTTCCTTTTCTTTTGCTTTTTTCTTTTCTTTCTTTCTTTTTCTTTCTTTCTCCTTCCTTCCTTCTTTCTCTCCCTCTTTCCATCTCTCCCTCCCTCCTTCCCTTCCCCCTCCCTCCCTTTCTTTCCTTCTTCCTTCCTTTCCCTTCCCTTTCCTTCCCCTCCCCTCCCTTTCCTTCCCCTCCCCTCCCTTTCCTTCCCCTCCCCTTCCCTCCCATCCCCTCCCCTTCCCTCTCCTCTCCTCTCCTCTCCTCTCCTCTCCTCTCCTCTCCTCTCCTGTCCTGTCCCGTCCCGTCCCGTCCCGTCCCGTCCTGTCCTGTCCTGTCCTGTCCTGTCCTGTCCTGTGTGAACATAGCTCACAGCAGCCTCAACCCTGAGGGCTCAAGTGATCTTCCTGTGTCCCTCCCAAGTAGCTGGGACAGCAGGTGCCTAATCCCCGTCTAATTATTTATTTTTTTTCTGCTCGTCCTCTGTGGGTTGGACCCACTGCCTAACCAGTCCCAATGAGATGAACTGGGTACCTCAGTTGGAAATGCAGAAATCACCCGCCTTCTGCCCTGGTCTCACTGGGAGCTGTAGACCAGAGCTGTTCCTATTCGGCCATCTTGGCCCCTTCCAATTATTTATTTTTTTGTAGAGACAGGGTCTCATCATGTTCTCCAGGCTGGTTTAAAACTCTTGGGATCAGGGCAGGATCCTCCCACCTCAACCTCCCAAATTGCTGAAGATTACAGGTGTGAGCCACCATGCCCAGCCTGCTTTTCTATTTTGTTGTAGAGACAGGCTCTCACTATATTGGCCAGGCTTGTCTCAAACTCCTGGCCTCAAGCAGTCCTCTTGCCTTGGCCTTCCAAACTGCTGTGATTACAGGCATGAGCCACTGCACCTGTCGGCCTCTTCTTCTTCTTTTTTTGAGTCAACGTCCAGCCTGGAGTGCAGTGGTGCAATATGGCTCACTGCAGCCTCAAACCCCTAAACTCAGATGATCCTCCCACCTCGGCCTCCCAAATAGCTGGACTACAGGTATATGCCACCATGCCAGCTAACTTTTTTTAAATTTTATTTTTTGTAGAGATGGGGTCTTGCTATGTTGCCCAGGCTGGTCTCAAACTCCTGGCCTCAAGTGATCCTCCCACCTTGGCCTCCAAAAGCATTGGCATTACAGGCATGAGCCACTGTGCTTGGCTCATAGCTGCTTTAAAAATTTATATACACATATATATTTTAAGAGAGGGACTTGCTCTACTGCACTGGCTGGAGTGCAGTGTCACAATCATGGCTCACAACTCAAACTTCTGGGCTCAAGCAATCCTCCCGCCTCAGCCTCCCAAGTAACTGGTACTACAGGTGCATGCCACCACCCCCAGCTAATTTTTAAATTTGTTGTAGAGACAGGGTCTTGCTGTGTTGTCCAGACTGGTCTCAAACTCCTGGGCTCAAGCAATCTGCCTGCCTCAGCATCCCAAAGTGTTAGGGTTACAGACATAAGCCACTGCACCCACAAATTGCTGTTGAATATCCAAATGGTCCAAGCTTCTCCTCTGGGTTTAAAATGGTATATGGCATGTCTCTACCTATAACCTCTTGCCCCAGGCATCTTTTCTGAACAATGTCCTGATTTTAGGCAAAAGATACAGCATCTTGCATCAGTTCTTCCAGGAGCCACCAGATAAGAACAGATGCACATAATAGATTGCAAATAAGGCCTGCTCTCTTTGGAGGGAGGGAACTGAGAACTGTGCTACTGTTGTCTCAATTCCAAAACTGTTGGCTGGGTGCAGTGGCTCATGCCTGTAATCCCAACATTTTGGGAGGCCAAGGCAGGAGATCACTTGAGGCCAGGAGTTCGAGACCAGCCCAGACAACATAGTGAGACCCTATGTCTACAAACAATTTAAAACACTAGCTGGGTGTGGTGGCACATACCTGTAATTCTACCTTCTCAGCAGGCTGAGGTTGGAGGATTGCTTGAGCCCAGGAGTTTGAGGCTGCAGTAAGCCATGATTGTACCAGTACACTTCAGCCTGGGCTACAGAATTAAACCGCTCAAAAAAAAAGACCAAGACTGCTGCCATGCTGGGGAAGGGGAGCGGGGGCAAGACTAAGTGAAAACACCGCAAAACTTTCCTACTGTTTTGACGATGGCCTTTTTTAAATTGAATGTTTGCCTGGTTGCTATAGGCCTTTGTTTTCTAGAGTGCCAACAAAGTTGATTCTGACAGTTGGGCTTGTTTATTCAGTGTTTCAGTTTGGAAATGAGAGCTTGGAGCTTCCTAGGCCACCATTTTGCAGATGTCATTTCCAATGGCATTTTTTGCATCTTGACTTTTTCCTTGTGTTCAGTGCTTCAGGACCACAAGATGGTTGCTACAGCTACAGACCTTCCATCTTTCTAGCACAGCGAAAAGCGGGGAAGGCTAGAATATCATGGCAGCTACTTACCTCTCCTTTCACAAGGAAAGAAAAAGCCTTCCCATGGGGATCCCAGGGCCCCTGCTAGCTGCAAAGGGGCCTGGGAGAGCAGAGAGAGCCTCTCTCACCTAAGCAGTAGACACAGTCCTTCACCAGAGTGCAGGTTCTGATGGCAAGAAAGATGAAGAGGCCACCAGCAGGCTGGATACCCCAAAGAGCCAGAAGTAGGGGATGTGATTACTCACATCTGTACTGGTCAGAGTGTTGTACACATATCCAGCCAAGGTACCTGTGACCCAGGTCAGGTGACTGGCTTAGCAATGTCACCTACCTTCCTCTCAACCCAGATCCCCAAACTCTTTGAATGCTGTTGGGATGCAGAACAGCAAGTCGGCAAGTGATTTTTTTAAAAAAAAAAATTAATTTTTGTGGGTACACAGTAGATTATATATTTATGGGGTACATGAGATATTTTGATACAGATATACGATGTGTCATAATCACATCAGGTTGTAAATGGGGTGACCATCACCTCAAGCATTTGTCACTTCTTTGTGTTACCTCTCTGTAAAAGGAGGTTTAATTACACTCTTTCAGTTATTTTAAAATGTACTGCTGATTGTAATTACCCTGTTGTGCTATCAAATACCAGCTTTTATTTATTCTATCTAATTATATTTTTGTACCCGTCAGCCATCTCCGCTTCTCCCTACCTCCCCACTACTCTTCCCAGCCTCTGGTAACCATCGTACCTACTTTCTATTGCCATGCGTTTGTTTTAATTTTTAGCTCCTACAAATGAGTGAAAAACACGCGAAGTTTGTCTTTCTGTGCCTGGCTTATTTCAGTGAGTGATCCTCATGTCTCCAGGGCTTGTCTCCACATGACTCACCAGGGGAAGCCCCTGCCAGGTGTCACCCCAGAGCCAACCACAGAGGGCTGCTCTGCTGATGGCTGCCTCACCCCCAGCTGCTCCCTCAGTGAACTGGCACAGCTCTGCGCCCCTCTCTGGACCTGCTCAGAGTAACCACATTTCAGGCGTGTCTTATGATTCTAACATCAAGCTTATAATATCAATCTTACTAATACCAAGAAAAAGTGGAAAATGAGGTATTATCTGGCAGTCATTAAATTAGTAAGGTCTAATGACAAACATAATACACGATGAAGGTGAGACTGCGGGGAGATGGTGCCTTTGCGAGTTGCCCGTGTCAGCGGTAAGAGTCACGGCCCTCGGGAAATCACCGAGTCTTCATTACTCAAGACTGGCATCAACCCTTCACCAAATTCCAATAACTGAGGATCTGATAATTACCCGATAAATCCTAGATTAGCCTGAGGAAAGAAATGAACTGTCCACATAAGAGTCATAAACATTGGGCTGGGGCTGCTGGCTCACGCCTATAACCCCAGCACTTTGGGAGTCCAAGGAGGGTGGATCACAAGATCAAGAGATCAAGACTCTCCTGGCCAACATGATGAAACCCTGTCTCTACTAAAAGTACAAAAATTAACTGGGCATGATGGCACGTGCCTGTAGTCCCAGCTACTTGGGAGGCTGAGGCAGGAGAATCGTTTGAACCCAGGAGGCAGAAGTTGCAGTGAGCCAAGATTGTGCCACTGTACTCCAGCCTGGCAACAAAGCAAGACTCTGTCTCAAAAAAAAAAAAAAAGAATGGTAAACATTGTACTCTGACTCACAAATCTCATCTAGGGGAACTTGTTTTAAGGAAATAAATTTAAAAAATAATAGGAAACATTGTTAGGCACAAAGAAGTCAACCAGAAACATATTTATCAAAAATGATCTATTGGGAACCAGCCCGACAGCACCAGAAGAGGAGAAGATCCATGAGTTCTGTGGACCATAACCTAGTCACAGACATGCTGATCAGAGATTGAAGGCAACAGGGAGGATTTCTGTGAAAAGTCAAGAGAAAAAGCAGGATGCATGTGTACATATCATATGGTCACAACTCGGCATGTGTGTCCAGAGGCACTGGCAGTTGGGTTGGGAGATCAGGTGTGAAATTTTCACTGTCATTCTGAACCGGATTGTGCTGCTGTTACACTGCTTGTGTTTCACAGACGACCCCAGGAGATCACATAGCTGGACTCTATCTCTCTGTGGTGCTAGGCTGGGCACAACTGGGCTCCAGGGGCTTAGCCTAGGTAGCCCCCATGGGAACAAATATATGAAAGACAGGGTGGGCCTTTCATATGCTTGTTCTGACACTCAGCCCCGTGCATGCCAACAGTGACTTCTTGCTGCAAGTGCCCACAGCCCTGCCTAACGCCCTTTGACAGTGAGTGTGCCCGCTACATGCTGGGGCTAAAGCTTCCAGGAGTGTCCTCTACCAGTGACAGAAGAACGTGGTGGAAAGGTGTCTGTGTCCTTATTCCTTGGAGGCGACCCTCTTGGACATGTCCCCACCAGCTCCTGGAGGTCCCTGGGGGCAGGAGAAAGCTCTTGGATGCACTCTGGTCAGCTTCCTTCCATCCCCTGGCTCATTCCCCACTCAACAACTGCTGTCATCTGGGGTCACCTCCCCAATAAACTTTTTGCACTGGGATCCTTGTTTCAGGATCTGTTTCTGGAGGAACTAGATGACAACACCAGGAACAGAGGACCTAGAGAGGCAGCTTCATGGGTGGTGGGGTCTCTGCCTCTGCCGGCCAGGGACTTGGGAGCAGTTCTGGGAAGGTGCTGGATGGGGCTGTCACTCCCAGGGGCAGGCCCTTGGCTGCTGACTGTCTGTCCTCTCCACTATGGCTGTCTTGAGGACTTAGGGGTCAGCCTGACCCTGCCTTGGCCCCCTTCCTCTCAGCCTCTGTCTTCCCCTGCATGAGGCTGGGTGGCTCCCCTGTGAATCAGGCAGGGGTCCACAAAACACTAGAGACAGGTCCCTCCCTGCAGCTGTCTCCAGTGGATGGCACGCAGGTGATGTTCCCAACAAGCTGCCCTTATCTGCAGCTCAGCTTTGGTAATTGGGGCCAAGGTCATGGCCCATCCTGGTGATAGTGAGAGCCCAAGGTAGGCCTTGAAGATTCCTATCAGGAGGGAGCAGAAAGTGTGTACCACGCCCCTGGGCCCAGGTGGAGCAGGGCTGCTGCTCAAGGCTCCCGGCCATGCTCTGTCCCTTGCTGGGGTGACTGGTGGGACAGGCCTGGCCAAGGGACAAGAGGGAGAAGGTCAGGGGGAAGTGGGGATGAAAAGCAAAATGAGCAAAGGAGAGTCTTCCGATATCTGGGGTCTCTGTAACTGTCAGGCCCAGGAGTGAGCTGTTCTTTCCCTTTGTTTCCTGGAGGAGGGGACTTTTGTCACTGCGTCACTCCACCCTGACTGCCCCTCTGTTATCAGGCTGTTAATATTAATTAACAACAGTTGCTAGGGATGACAGTGCAGAGGGTGCCTCTGAGCCCATAGCTGGCCCTGGTCCCAAGAAGGGGTAGGGCAGATCGGGGGTCTAAGGCTGAGCCAGGGAGGGTGCGGAAGTTCCTCGGCCATGCTGAGTTCCTGAGGCCGGAGCCCAGCCAGTGCCTGGTTTCACCTGTGCCTCCAGGCCCTGGCACCAACTCCAGCAGAAGCTGAGTTAGGGGCTGATAGTGTGGTCTCTCCCCTAACTGGCTCAGCCCTCTGGCTTCGGTCGTTTTGGGAAGTGAGTGGAGACCCTAGCACCCGCATGATGAGGCTCATCTCAAGCGGGGGCCTGTGGACTGGGGCCAAACAGTGGGAGTGGTGGATCATTAACTAGCAGGGCTCAGCCTCATTGGTCCCTAACCCAGTCAGGCCAGGGTTGTCATCGAAGGGGAGGAGGCTGCCTTAATGTGTGTTCAGCCCTTGGCTATCCCTGAGGCCTGGCGCGGCTACCCGCTGACCCCGTCTCGACCCGGGATGGCGGAGGCCGGCCTGAGGGGCTGGCTGCTGTGGGCCCTGCTCCTGCGCTTGGTGAGTCCCAGGGCTTGGCTCCACCTCCCCTACAGTCTCCAGTTAGGGACCCTGGGGCCAGCCGTGTACCAGGCGAGTGTTACTGGGTAACAGCAAGGGAGCCTCAGGGCCTGCAGGCTGGGCCAGTCTCCGGACACATGAGGGATGCCAGGCCCCACAGAGAAGGGGTGCAGGTGGAGGGTTTCCAGGTCACAGAGTTGAATGCACACAGGGGTGAAAGAGGTCGCTGGACTGGGGTGTTCCAAGTCCCTCCTGTCACTGGCCCTACTGGGTGGGGTCCAGGCCTGCAGTTGAGGGAGGTCTGAGGCAAGGAGGTGCTGGGATGGGGTTACCTAGTGAGCATCACCTAGGGAGTCCTGGGAGAAGATCCAGGACTGGCGCCTCTTAAGTTCCTCACTCCCTTTGTGTCTGGGAGGTGGGTGATGGCTTTTGGCCTCAAGCAGGTGGTGGTGGTGGTGGTGGTGGGAGCCGGGGGGCCTCCTGCACAGACTCTCCATGAGAGACCCTGGCCTCTGGATGTGGTGTGCAGTGTGGGGACTCAGGCTGACTTTGATGTGGGCAGGGCCCGGCACCTTGGAGTCAGCTTTGCCTCCTTACCCATACCTGGCCTCTCCAGCAGGACCTTCCTAAACTGCAGGTCTATCAGGCCACACCTAGGAAGAAAGGCCTGGCTGCCCCGCCCACTTGTCACTCCAACACTGGCTGGCTGGCTGGCACATGCCTCCAGGAGGCTTCCCACTCCCCACACTCCCCCCTTCCCTGCCCCTGCTCCATGTCCTTCTTACCCCCACGCCCTCCCTGGCTGCCTGCTGCCTGGATGGCACCCAGCTGTGTCAGGGCCCATGAGTGATGTTGCTGTGTCTGCAGGCCCAGAGCGAGCCTTACACACCCATCCACCAGCCTGGCTACTGCGCCTTCTATGACGAATGTGGGAAGAACCCAGAGCTGTCTGGAGGCCTCATGACACTCTCCAACGTGTCCTGTCTGTCCAACACGCCAGCCCGCAACATCACAGGTGATCACCTGATCCTATTACAGAGGATCTGCCCCCGCCTCTACACCGGCCCCAACACCCAAGCCTGCTGCTCCGCCAAGCAGCTGGTATCATTGGAAGCGAGTCTGTCGATCACCAAGGCCCTCCTCACCCGCTGCCCAGCCTGCTCTGACAATTTCGTGAGCCTGCACTGCCACAACACATGCAGCCCCAACCAGAGCCTCTTCATCAATGTGACCCGCGTGGCTCAGCTAGGGGCTGGACAACTCCCAGCTGTGGTGGCCTATGAGGCCTTCTACCAGCACAGCTTTGCCGAGCAGAGCTATGACTCCTGCAGCCGTGTGCACATCCCTGCGGCTGCCACGCTGGCTGTGGGCAGCATGTGTGGCGTGTATGGCTCTGCCCTTTGCAATGCCCAGCGCTGGCTCAACTTCCAGGGAGACACAGGCAATGGTCTGGCCCCACTGGACATCACCTTCCACCTCTTGGAGCCCGGCCAGGCTGTGGGGAGTGGGATTCAGCCTCTGAATGAGGGGGTTGCACGTTGCAATGAGTCCCAAGGTGACGACGCAGCGGCCTGCTCCTGCCAGGACTGTGCTGCATCCTGTCCTGCTATCGCCCATCCCCAGGCCCTGGACTCCACCTTCCGCCTGGGCCGGATGCCGGGTGGGCTGGTCCTCATCATCATCCTCTGTTCTGTCTTCACTGTGGTCGCCATCCTGCTCGTGGGACTCCGTGTGGCCCCCACCAGGGACAAAAGCAAGACGGTGGACCCCAAGAAGGGCACCAGCCTCTCTGACAAGCTCAGCTTCTCCACCTACACCCTCCTTGGCCAGTTCTTCCAGGGCTGGGGCACCTGGGTGGCTTCGTGGCCTCTGACCATCCTGGTGCTGTCTGTCATCCCGGTGGTGGTCTTGGCAGCGGGCCTGGTCTTTACAGAACTCACTACGGACCCCGTGGAGCTGTGGTCGGCCCCCAACAGCCAAGCCCGGAGTGAGAAGGCTTTTCATGACCAGCATTTCGGCCCCTTCTTCCGAACCAACCAGGTGATCCTGACGGCTCCTAACCGGTCCAGCTACAGGTATGACTCCCTGCTGCTGGGGCCCAAGAACTTCAGCGGGATCCTGGACCTGGACTTGCTGCTGGAGCTGCTGGAGCTGCAGGAGAGGCTGCGGCACCTCCAGGTGTGGTCGCCCGAAGCACAGCGCAACATCTCCCTGCAGCACATCTGCTATGCCCCCCTCAATCCGGACAATACCAGTCTCTCCGATTGCTGCATCAACAGCCTTCTGCAGTATTTCCAGAACAACCGCACGCTCCTGTTGCTCACGGCCAACCAGACACTGATGGGGCAGACCTCCCAAGTCGACTGGAAGGACCATTTTCTGTACTGTGCCAAGTGAGTCCGTGGTGGGGCCCAAGCGAGGAGCGGGCTGGGGCTGGGCTGCCATGGCCTCCCGGGAACCTGGCCGGGCATACAGCTGGTCCTGAAGGACCAGAGGTAGCTATTCCTATGACTCTGGCCTGGGGCTGCCCAGATGCTTATCTCTGCCCCTCGTCCAGCTGCCATTTCCTTTGGCCAGAGTTCCTGCTCATGGCTGCAGGTTTGTGCATGGCCATCACTGGCCCTTCAACCCCGGGTTCACTCTGTCTTTCTGCAGAGCTCCTGACATGTGGAGCTCCCTGCCACACTCTTGGTTTAAGTCTGACAGAGGAGTCCGATTGGCACAGCACATGTTTATATTTGCCTTGTTTTGCTTCTTGTTTCTGTGCCAGGTGCCGTAGGGCCGTCAGTAGCCCGTGAGGTACCATGGTATGCACTGGAAAAAGTGCCCTCAGGCCAGGGGTCATGGCTGGTCTCAGGCACCTGGGCCGGGTGTCCTGGGGCAGGCCACAGCCACATACACTTCTATTGATTGGGGTTCGGTTCTGGTTCTGTCCACTCTGGTGTGCTGCCAACAAGGCTGCTGGACCAAGGCGCCCAAGAGCCAAGGGCAGCAGCGGGGCGGTGGCAGTGGAGGCTCCTTGAGGTTGGAGTAGAGCAGAGGTCCTCAAAATGAACGTTTAGTACTCCATACTCCAGAGCAAATGAGAGTTAAAAGGGGCAAATAGCATCTTAGTGTTATTATGAAAAGAGTTCTGACCTTACAGACCCTTGAAAGGATCTCCAGGACACCTAAGGGCCCCAGGCCACACTTTGAGAACCACTGGATTGGAAGAGAGTGCTGACACTTTCTGTCCCCCGTTATCTGGCTCTGCATCCGTTGGCTGGGCCCCAAGTTTGGGCTGTTTCTCAGAGTGTCTGTGCCAGGAACCCAAGGGCTGTCTCTTGGAAACAGCGGGAATGAGAGGAGCTATTGTTTGCTCTGGGGAGGCATCGTGGTCTGACCTCCGACTCGTGTCTGATGCTAGCTTTATAGTCCATTATAGGGCATTATCTTTATTTTGACTTGGGTGCTCACAACAACTCTTGGGTGGTCCAATTATCCCCACTTTACAGACATGAAAACTGAGGCTCGCAGGGGTGTGGTAAGCTGCTCAAAGTCACACAGCAACCAGCACTTGCTTGCTGAGAGCTGAGAGAGGGGTGTAGAGAGCTTCGCTCTGGTGTCCCACCGCGCCTTCACAATGATGGGCTTTGCAGAAAGGGCTAAGCTGAAGGAACTACAGAATTGCCTGAGGGTACCAGGCTAGTAAACTCTGAAAACATTGGCTCCTGGGCTCCAGGATTCCAAATTTGACCTCAATACCTAGAGGGTTTTGGGGGGCCCTAGGCAGGAGAAGGAGGCTGAGAGGGCAACATTTGAGACAGCCCATGCCAGCTCTTCCGCCCTCATCACACCTGAGGACTTCAGATGTGATGCTCAATCCAGAATCAGATACTGTCAGAGCCAGGAAGGTCAGGCTAGTGTGTGGAGACGTGAGAGGCACAGAGGGACATGGCCCGGAGCAGCCCCTGCCTGGCACCGAGGAGGCACCCGGCAGCTCCAACTCACTCGGTGGGTGGGGGCCTGCAGGAGATCTTGCTGGATGGGAGCCATTTAGGACCCACTGGGCTGGGCTATCTGCAGTTATCTGCAGCCAGTGTCCCCCACCCCACCAGCTCACCCTCCGTAGTGCTGTGGGTCTGGGGTGGGAGGGGAAGGGAGGGGCCATAGGGACTGGGCAGGGCCAGGAAAGGCCCTTTCCCTTTGTGGTCATCTCCCTCCAGTGCCCCGCTCACCTTCAAGGATGGCACAGCCCTGGCCCTAAGCTGCATGGCTGACTACGGGGCCCCTGTCTTCCCCTTCCTTGCCGTTGGGGGGTACAAAGGTAAGCTAAGTGGGCCCTGAGAGGAGGCCAAGGAAGATGCAGTATTGGGGCAGGAACCATAGACGGGAGGGTGGGGGTGGTGCTGGGGGTTCTCACAGCCTGGGGGTGACCTGGTTTCTGGAAGCTATAGGCCGACCCTGTCCTGTCTCCTCTCTCTGCCATCTCCTTTATCTTCTCATAGTGTTACTCAGGCACTCTGGTTTTTTGCCTGGGCCCAAAGGTCTTACCTTTGCCTGAGAGAAGTGGGGTGTAGGAGGTAAGGCCATAAATCAGATGAAGAAGGAGTGGGGGAGAAGGAGCAAGGGGTGATGGCAGGGGTGAAGCTAGATAGGGGGAGGGAATATAGGGGTGCAGCTGGAGGGGGAGGGAGGCACGGGTGCAGCAGGAAGGGACTGAGCATTTCTTATCCCAGGGAAGGACTATTCTGAGGCGGAGGCCCTGATCATGACGTTCTCCCTCAACAATTACCCTGCCGGGGACCCCCGGCTGGCCCAGGCCCAGCTGTGGGAGGAGGCCTTCTTGGAGGAAATGCGAGCCTTCCAGCGTCGGACGGCTGGCAAGTTCCAGGTCACGTTCATGGCTGAGGTAGGGGCTGCAGGGTCCCTGGCTCTGGGGGTGCAACCCAGGTGGTCTTGGGTCAGCTCCTGTGTCCCCAAGCTGGGCAGTGGCTGCCTGCTCGGAACAGGGTGATTGTGATGGCTGTTCTTGTAGCCTCACCAGGGATGATGGGGGGCCATCAGGCCCTGTGACACAACACACAGTTAGTGCCCAGTGACTGAGGTATTGAGAGCCAGCCTGGCTGGAGCAGGCACGGTCGGGTGTATGTCCACAGCGCTCTCTGGAAGATGAGATCAATCGCACCACAGCCGAAGACCTGCCCATCTTTGCCACCAGCTACATTGTCATCTTCCTGTACATCTCCCTGGCCCTGGGCAGCTATTCCAGCTGGAGCCGAGTGATGGTGAGAAGCGGGAGGGACACAGCTAGGTGGGCTAGCCCAGGACCCCAGGCATCTTCAGCAGGCCTTCTACAACTTTCCTAACCAGAGCATCTCAGAACAGCAGAATGGACACACCTAAGTGGCTGCCCCAAAGGGTAATACCTCTCGAAGGTGTTCTGTGCTGAAAGTGAAAGGCCAAGAGCAGTTTTCTTTTTCTTTCCTTTTCTTTCTTTTCTTTTCTCTTTTCCCTCCTTCCCTCTCTCTTTCGCTTTCTTTTCTTTCTCTCTCTCTCTTTCTCTCTCTGTCTCTCTTTTTTTCTCTTTCTTTCTTTTGAGACAGGGTCTTGCTCTGCTGCCTAGGCTGGAGTGCAGCGGCATGATCTTAGCTTGTTGCAACCTCAAAAATCCTGGGCACAAGTGATCCTCCTGCTTCAGCCTCCCAAGTAGTTGGGACTATAGGCACATGCCATTGCGCCCAGCTTTTTTTTTTGAGACAGAGTTTTGCTCTTGTTGCCCAGGCTGGAGTGCAATGGCGCGATCTTGGCTCACTGCAACCTCTGCCTCCCAGGTTCAAGCAATTCTCCTGCCTCAGCCTCCTGAGTAGCTGGGACTACAGGCATGTGCCACCACACTTGACTAATTTTGTGTTTTTAGTAGAGACAGTGTTTCTCCATGGTGGTCAGGCTGGTCTCGAACTCCTGGCCTCAGGTGATCTGCCCACCCAAAGTGCTGGGATTACAGGCATGAGCTACTGCTCCCGGCCATTTTTTTTTTTAAATTTTTTGTAGAGACGGAGTCTCGCTTTGTTGCCTAGGCTGGTCTCGAACTCCTCGGCTCAAGCAATTCTTCCTCGTCAGCCTCCCAAAGTGTTGAGATTACAGGTGTGAGCCACCACACCTGACCTAAGAGCAGTTTTCTTTCTGTTACATGCCATACCCTGACTTGCCCAAATGCAAAGCTAATACTTACAATCTCTTGCAATGCGTGCTCAAGGAAGATGGAGCAGGCTCACCTATGCCTTGGGGTTTCATGGACCTGCCCGTGGGAGGATGGCTCTGCAGAGGGGCTTTAATGTGAGATGTGAGCTCCTCACCACCGGGGGCATATCGGGGACCTGCAGGCACGGAGGGTGCCTGCCTGCTGTGGTGTCTCGCCTAGCTGAGGCTGGTGGGCATACTGGGTAGGTGCTAGGTGGCCAGGGGGCTGAGCCTGTTTGCATTACAGGTGGACTCCAAGGCCACGCTGGGCCTTGGCGGGGTGGCCGTGGTCCTGGGAGCAGTCATGGCTGCCATGGGCTTCTTCTCCTACCTGGGTATCCGCTCCTCCCTGATCATCCTGCAAGTGGTGCCTTTCCTGGTGCTGTCTGTGGGGGCTGATAACATCTTCATCTTTGTTCTCGAGTATCAGGTAAGAAGGGAGGAGCTCTCCATACCCCCAACTGCCCACTCTTCTGCCAACCTCACCTCCTGGCCAGATGGGACTCTGGCGTGAATTTGCTGGGTCTCCCTGCAGACTCTTTCTGTTCATCGACACTCATGTTTACAATATCTGTAGAAACTAGAGTGTGTTGACATAAATGACTTCATCCTGCCTCTACCATCCGGAATTAGCTTTCTGTTAACCCCTTGCAATGTCTAGTAAAACCTCTCCATGTTAGTACGTTACGGCCTCCTCCTGTCTTTATGCTGCTATGTAGCATTCCACGGTAAGGATAAATCAGAGTCGATTTCACCTCTCCCTGTTGGTGAACAGGGTTCCAACAATGCTTGGAACAGGGATGCTATAGACATCTCGAAAGCACCAAGCATTTCTCCCAGCCACACCCTGGAAGAAGAACATTGGCCGTGGAGAGTGTGAGGGTCTTTGATGATTCAGGAAGGTCAGAGCAGCTCCTCAGGCCTGGCTGCAGCTCTGGGCACTTGCCAGCTCCCTGCTGGCCTTTGAGGGATGGTGCCCTTGGAGGTCCCTGGCTCTTATCCCTGCTGTTCCCACCCAGAGGCTGCCCCGGAGGCCTGGGGAGCCGCGAGAGGTTCACATTGGCCGAGCCCTGGGCAGGGTGGCCCCCAGCATGCTGTTGTGCAGCCTCTCTGAGGCCATCTGCTTCTTCCTAGGTGAGCCTGGGGCAGACCCTTCCCACTTGGCATTAGGCCTGCTGGGTTAGTGCCGGGGCCTAGGAGTTCCCAGAGGGCAGTGGGTATAGTGCAGACCCCCTTCCCCCTGTACCTTGTCAATGTCAGCTCCCACTCTGCCCTTGAAGCCAGGGTTCCCTGACAGCCCTCTGCTCCCTCACAGGGGCCCTGACCCCCATGCCAGCTGTGCGGACCTTTGCCCTGACCTCTGGCCTTGCAGTGGTCCTTGACTTCCTCCTGCAGATGTCTGCCTTTGTGGCCCTGCTCTCCCTGGACAGCAAGAGGCAGGAGGTAGGGGCAGCCGGGCCAGTACCAAGGGACGTGCCCCTGGGTTCCCACCATGGCAGGGAGATGGGGTGGCTTTACCACCACAGAGATGGCCCAGAGAATGGGATGGGGGACAGGGGCATTGTGCTGGGAAGGTAATATTTAGGCCATGTATTCTCCAATTTCCTATAGAAAAATAAATTTGTTTTGACAAATTTTGCAATATAATCGAACCTCCTTAAGTGCATGAGGTTCAGAAATAAAATACAGTTGACCCTTGAACAATGTGGAGATTAGGGGACTGACTGTCTGAGAAGCTGAAAATCTGCATGTAACTTTTTTTTTTTTTTGAGATGGAGTTTCGCTCTTCACCTAGGCTAGAGTGCAATGGCGTGATCTCAGCTCACTGCAACCTCTGCCTCCTGGGTTCAAGCGATTCTCCTGCCTCAGCCACCTGAGTACTGAGATTACAGGCCCCCACCAGCTCTCCTGGCTAATTTTTGTATTTTTAGTAGAGATGGGGTTTCACCATATTGGTCAGGCTGGTCTCGAACTCCTGACCTCAAGTGGTCCACCCACCTTGGCCTCCCAAATCCTGGGATTACAGGCGTGAGCTACCACGCCTGGTCTGCAGGTAACATTTGACCCCTCCAAACTTAATTCCTACTAGCCTACTATTACCTGGAAGCCTTAATGATAATATAAGTAGTCGATAACACATCTTTTGAATGTTATATGTATTATAAACTGTATTCTTACAATAAAGGAAGCTAGAAAAAAGAAAATGTTAGTAAGAAAGTCATAAGGAAGAGAAAATCTATTTACTATTCACGAAGTGAAAGTGGATCATCATGAAGGTCTTTATCCTCATTGTCTTCAGGTTGAGTAGGCTGAGGAAGAGGAGGAAGAGGAGGGCTTGGTCTTGCTGTTTTGGGGGCAGCAGAGGTGGAAGAAAATCTAGGGATAAGTGAGCCCAGGCAGTTCAAACTCGTGTTGCTCAAGGGTCAGCTGTATAAATGAGAGATCGACAGGAGTTGATCTGTTGGTTCAAATGATGGCATACAATTTAAAGATATTTTATCAAGATTTTTAAAAAAAGGCAAAGAAAATAGCACACTGGTATGTCTCCATGAGCGGCACTGGCACAGGCCACCCACAGAAGGTGACACTCCCTGGGGGCAGGAAGGTGGTCCCTGGGATCTGGTCTGCTCTGGGACTACCTCGAGGGGCTGCCTCCCGCTCCAGGCCTCCCGATTGGACGTCTGCTGCTGCGTCAAGCCCCGGGAGCTGCCCCTGCCTGGCCAGGGAGAGGGGTTCCTGCTTGGCCTCTTCCGAAAGGCCTATGTCCCCTTCCTGCTGCACTGGATCACTCGAGGGGTTGTGGTGAGTGGGCCTGGAAGCACAGGAGGGCAGGGGGACTAGGTGGGGACCTCGCCTCAGGGAGAGCAGGGTTGGAGGTGGGGAGGTTGCCTAGGCCCAGGTGCTGATACCTGGGGCTGGCATGCAAGTCTGCTCAACTTCAGAATGTTGCCCATGACACCCTGACCGACTTAAATTTGTGGGGAGATTGGGGGGCGGCTACTGGGCAGGGTGGTCTCATGCAGCAGGTCCCTTCTCAGCTGCTGCTGTTTCTCGCCCTGTTTGGAGTGAGCCTCTACTACATGTGCCACATCAGTGTTGGACTGGACCAGGAGCTGGCCCTGCCCAAGGTGAGCTCAGGCTCTTCTCAACCCTTAGGCCCTTGGGATTTGGGGAGGGGCAGTAGCAACCAGCAGGGATGGGTTGGGGGTCTCTAGCCCGGGGCTTGGCCAGAGGTGCAGAGCTGCTCACTGCTTTGGAGGCATCTCCAGCAGTCCTGCGGAGTGAAGCCACATTCATGTATGAACAGCACAACAACCAGGTGCCAGCCCCAGGCCACAGTAAGAGAGATGGCCCAGGCACTGGAGGGCTGTCCATGTGAGACAGCAGGCCACAAAGAATGACTGTCACTTTGCTGAGTGCCTGCCCAGTGTCCAGCCCTGTGAATCCTCTGGGCCTGAAGCCCAGGGAGGGCAGGGGTTCAGGGAAAGGAAAGCCCCATGGTTGGAGGGGCCTCCAAGCTCGCATAGGATTTGCAGAGGAAAGTGATGACAGACTGGCCAATGGGGGGCTGGGGCGAGCCCAGGTGTGTTTCCTGGGTGTGGCAGCGACTGTGGGGGTGGGATGAGCTGGAGGCCAAGGGCATGGTTGGGGAGAGGCTGATTGCCCAGCCTGGATCAGTAAGTGTGTGGGCCAACAGGCACAATGTGTCAGCCAAGGCTGGGGACCCGGCTCATCTGGATGTGCACCAGTGGTGGCCATGGACTGGTGGCCAAGAGAAAGCAGCCACAGACAACAAAGTCTGAGACACATGGTCAGACTGCATGAGCAAGTTCTGCGGAGAGGGAGGGCATCAAGGGGACTTGATGTCTAGGACCCATCTGGAGAACTGTGATGGAGATTTGGGCAAGAGTCTGGGCACTGGCAGGAGCTCCAGCGGAAGCAGTGAGGCCCAAGCCCACAGCAGGGCTGAGTGGGGTGCAGCTGGGGTAGATGTGTTAGGCTGTACTGGCCTGGGAGCCAGGTGAGGGAGGACAAGAGCAGACAGCTCAGGACTATACTTTGGGTGACCCTATGGAGGGAGAGCAGGTGGGGAGTCCCAGAATGAACCTGCCACCTGCAGAAGCCCTGGGGGCTATGTCACAGGGCTGAGGTGAAGAGGGTCTTTAGTGCCCCAAGAGCAAGAAGGAAGGACGTGATTGGCCACTAGACCTTGCTGAGGTTTTATGTTGACGTCTTTTGTTTATTTTTCTGTTGGGGATGTTTGTTTCTTACTGCTTTTAAAATTTTTATCATTTTTTTTCCAGTTTTTTATTGTGGTAAAATACACATAATAGAAAATTACCATTGTAACCTTTTTTAAGTATACAGTTCAGTGATATTAAGTACACTCATACTATTCAACTATCACCACCATCCATCTCCAAAACTCTTTCCTTTTTGCAAAATTGAAACTTTATCCAATAAACAGTGACTCCCCATTCTCCCCTCCCCTCAGCTCCTGACACAACCACCATTTACTTTTTTTTTTTGAGATGGAGTTTTGCTCTTGTTGCCCAGGCTGGAGTGCAATGGCACAATCCCGGCTCACCACAATCTCTACCTCCTGGGTTCAGGTGATTCTCCTGCTTCAGCCTCCCAAGTAGCTGGGATTACAGGCGGCCACCACCACACCCAGCTAATTTTTGTATTTTTAGTAGAGACGAGGTTTCACCATGTTGGCCTGGCTGGTCTTGAACTCCTGACCTCAGGTGATCCACCTGCCTCGGCCTCCCAAAGTGCTGGGATTACAGGTATGAGCCACCGCACCTGGCCTCTACTTTTTCTTTTTTGTTTTGAGATGGAGTCTTGCTCTGTCGCCCAGGCTGGAGTGCAACGGTACGAACTCGGCTTACTGCAGCCTCTGCCTCCCAGGTTCAAGCGATTCTCCTGCCTCAGCCTCCTGAGTAGCTGGGACTACAGGCTAATTTTTGTATTTTTAGTAGAGATAGGGTTTTGCCATGTTGGCCAGGCTGGTCTCGAACTCCTGACCTTGTGATCGGCCCGCCTTGGTCTCCTGAAGTGCTGGGATTACAGGCATGAACCACTGTGTCTGGCCCATTTACTTTCTGTTCTATGAGTTTGACCACTCTAGGCACCTCATATAAGTGAACTCAAACAATATTTATTTTTTTGGCTGGAAGTGGTGGCTCACTCCTGTAATCCCAGCACTTTGGGAGGCTGAGGTGGATGGATCACCTGAGGTTAGGAGTTTGAGACCAGCCTGACCAGCATTGAGAAACCCTGTCTCTACTAAAAATATAAAATTAACTGGGCATGGTGACACATGCCTGTAATCCCAGCTACTTGGGAAGCTGAGGCAGGAGAATCGCTTGAACCTGGGAGGCGGATGTTGCGGTGAGCTGAGATCATGCCATTGCACTCCAGCCTGAGAAACAGAGTAAGGATTCGTCTCAAAAAAAAAAAATAAATAAAAATAAGTCTATTTGGTCTGATATTAGTATAGCTATCCCTATTCTCTTTTGGTTCCTATTTACATGGAATATCTTTTTTTCTGTTCTTTCACTTTTGACCTATTTGTGTTTTTGGATCTAAGGTGAGTCTCCTGGAGAGAGCATATAGTTAGATCACGTTTTCTTGTTTTTTAGCAGATGGGGGCTGCCTAGGGCACAGTATGCCAACTCTCACAATCTTGATCGTGTGTTTAATCCATTCTACCACTCTTTTTTTTTTTTTTTTTTTTTTTTGAGATGGAGTCTCGGTCTCTCGCCCAGGCTGGAGTGCAGTGGAGCGATCTTGGCTCACTGCAACTTACATCTCCCAGATTCAAGCGATTCTCCTGCCTCAGCCTCCTGAGTAGCTGGGATTACAGGTGCATACCACCATGCCTGGCTACTTGTTTTATATTTTTTGTAGAAACGGGGTTTTACCATGTTGACCAGGCTGGTCTTGAACTCCTGTCTTTGAGTAATCCACCCACCTCAGCCTCCCAAAGTGCTGGGATTACAGGCATGAGCCACCATGCCTGACCCTACTACTCTCTTTTGATTGAAGAGTTTAATCCATTTACATTTAGAGTAATTACTGATGAGGAGGGCTTTACTTCTGTCATTTTGCTATTTGTTTTCTATATGCCTTGTAGCTTTTTTGTTTCTTATTTCCTGCATTACTTCTTTTGTGCTTAGTTGGTTGCTACTAGTGAAATTTTACATTTTCCTTTCATTTCCTTTTGTGCATAGTCTTCAGCTTATTTTATTTGTGATTACCATGAGGATTACATTAAATGTGCTGAAGTTATAACACTCTAAATTTATGCCAACTTTCTTTCCATAGCATACAAAAACTCTGCTCCTATAACAACTCCATCTTATCCCCCTTTCAGTTATTGATGTCACAAATTATATTTTGGGCTAGCCATGGTGGCTCATGCCTGTAATCCCAATGCTTTGGGAGGTGGAGGCAAAAGGATTGCTTGAGGCCAGCAATTTGAGACCAGTCTGGCCAACACAGTGAGATCCCATCTCTTGAAAAAATTTAAAATTTAGCTGGGCATGGTAGCACATGCCTGTAGTCCCAGCTATGTGGGAGGCTTGCTTGAGTCCAGGAATTCAAGGATGCAGTCAGTTATGATCATGCCACTGCACACCAGCCTGAGCAAGAGAGAGAGACCTTGTCTCAAAAAATTATATTTTTCAGCTGGGTGCAGTGGCTCACGGCTGTAATCCCAGCACTTTGTGAGGTGGTTGGATCACCTGAGGCCAGGAGTTCGAGATCAGCCTAGCCAACATGACAAAACTCCGTCTCTACTAAAAATACAAAAATTAGCCAGGCATGGTGGCACATGACTGTAAACCTAGCTACTTAGGAGGCTGAGACATGAGAATTGCTTGAATCTAGGAGGTCGAGGTTGCAGTGAGCTGAGATTGTGCCACTGTACTCCAGCTTGGGCAATAGAGTGAAACTGTGTCTCAAAAACTTTTGTATTTTTAGGCATTATGTATCCAAAATCATAGGCTAATGATTTTTTTTTTTGCATTAGTCTCTTCAATCATGTACAAAAAGGCGGAGTTATAAATCATAACATTTATAACTGCCCATTTATTTACCCTTGCTCGGGATTTATTTATTTATTTATTTAGGCAGAGTCTTGCTCTGTTGCCCAGGCTGAAATGCAGTGGTGTGATCATAGCTCACTATAACCTCAAACTCCTGGCCTCAAAAGATCCTCCCACCTCAGCCAGCTGAGGTACTGGGATTACAGGTGTAAGCCACCGTGCCTAGCCAAGGGATTTTTATTTCTTCATACATCTTTGAGTTACTGTCTGATGTCTTTTTTTTTTTTTTTTTTTTTTTGAGACATTGTTTCGCTCTTATTGCCCACCCAGGCTGGAGTGCAATCGTGTGATCTCAGCTCACCGCAACCTCCGCCTCCTGGGTTCAAGTGATTCTCCTGCCTCAGCCTCCTGAGTACTGGGATTACAGGCATGTGCCATCACATTGGGCTAATTTTGTATTTTTAGTAGAGATGAGGTTTCTCCATGTTGGTCAGGCTGGTCTCGAACTCCCAACCTCAGGTGATCTGCCTGCCTTGGCCTCCCAAAGTGCTGGGATTACAGGCATGAGCCGCCACGCCTGGCCTGTCTAACGTCTTTTTATTTCAACCTACAGGATTCCTTTTAACATTTCTTTCAGTGAAGGACTAGTGATAACAAATTCCTTCTGCTTTTGTTTATCTGAGAATGTCTTAATTTCACCTTCATTTTAATTTTTTTAAAATTTTTTATTTATTTTGAGATGGAGTTTCACTCTTGTCGCCCAGACTGGAGTACAATGGTGTGATCTCAGCTCACTGCAACCTCCGCCTCCTGAGTTCAAGCAATTCTCCTGCCTCAGCCTCCTGAGTAGCTGAGATTACACGTGCACGCCACCATGCCAGGCTAATTTTTGTATTTTTAATAGAGACGGGGTTTTACCATGTTGGCCAGGCTGGTCGTGAACTCCTGACCTCAGGTGATCCACCCGCCTTGGCCTCCCAAAGTGCTGGGATTACAGGCATGAGCCACCATGCCCGGCCCATTTTTACTTTTTAATTAAAACAATTTTTTTGAGATGGGGTCTCACTATGTTACTCAGACTGGTCTCAAACTTTTGAGCTCAAGCGATCCTCCTGTCTCAGCCTCCCAAAGTATTCGGATTATAGGATGAATCACCTCATCTGGCTTCTCCCTCATTTTTACTTTTTATTTTTATTTATTTTTTTGAGATGGAGTCTCACTGTGTCGCCCAGAGTGGAGTGCAGTGGTGTGATCTCGGCTCATTGCAACCTCCACCTCTGAGGTTCAAGAGATTCTACTACCTCAGCCTCCAAAGTAGCTGGAATTAACAAGTGCATGCCTCCATGCCTGGCTAATTTTTGTATTTTTAGCAGAGATGGGGTCTCACCATGTTAGTCAAGCTGGTCTCAAACTCCTGGCCTCAAATGATCTGTCTACCTCGGCCTCCCAAAGTGCTGGGATTACAGGCATAAGCCACCATGCCCGGCCTTCTCCCTCATTTTTAAGTGACAGTTTTGCTGGAATTAGGATTTTTCATTGACAATTGTTTTTTCTTCAGCACTTGTTTTTTATTTGTTTGTTTTTGAGACAGAGTCTCACTCTGTCATCCAGGCTGGAGTGCAGTGGCACAATCTCAGCTCACTGCAACCTCTGCTTCCCAGGTTCAAGTGATTCTCCTGCTTCAGCCTCCTGAGTAGCTGGGATTACAGGCGTGTGCCACCATGCCTGGCTAATTTTTGTATTTTCAGAAGAGATGGGGTTTTGCCATGTTGGCCAGGCTGGTCTCAAACTCCTGACCTTAGGTGATCCACCTGCCTCAGCCTCCTGAAGTGCTGGGATTCCAGGCATGAGCCACCATGCCTAGCATTCTTTAGCACCTTCGATATACAAACCCACTGCCATCCGGGCTTTAAGGTTTCTGATGAGAAATATGCTGATAATCTTTTTGACAATCTTTTTTATATGCCAAGTCATTTCTTTTTTTCAATGTTTTCTATTTTTTTAAAAACTGTATTTTATTTTATTTTTTAGAGACAGGGTCTTGCTATGTTGCCTAGAATGGACTTGAAATCCTGGGCTCAAGCAATCCTCCCACCTCAGCCTCTTGAGTAGCTGGGACGACAGGTATATGCCACCATGCCTGGCTTGTCTTTGGTTTTTGACAGCTAAATTATAATATGCAACCGGGTGCAGTGGCTCATGCCTGTAATCCCAGCACTTTGGGAGGCCAAGGCAGGCAGATCACGAGGTCAAGAGATCAAGACCATCCGGGCCAACGTGGTGAAACCCCATCTCTACTAAAAATACAAAAATTAGCTGGGCGTGGTTGTGTGCACTTGTAGTCCAAGATACTTGGGAGGCTGAGGCAGGAGAATCACTTGAACCCAGGAGGCAGAGGTTGCAGTGAGCTGAGATCATGCCACTTGCACGCCAGCCTGGCAACATAGCGAGACTCCATCTCAAAAAAAAAAAAATTTAATATCCTTTGGTGTGGGTTTCTTTAGTTTATCCTACTGGAGTTTATTGAGTTTCTTAAATGTTTATATTCATGTCCTTCATCAAATTTGGGGAGTTCTGGCCATAAGTTTTTCAAATAATCTCACTTCCCCTTTCTCTTTTCTTCTGGAATTCTTACAACGCATATTTTGGTCTATTTGATGATGATGATGTCTCACAGTCCCTTAGGCTCTGCTCTGTTCACTTTTGTTATTTTTTTTTCTTTCTGTTCTTCAAACTCAGTAATTTCAATGGTCTTATCTTCAGTTTGCTAATTCTTTCTTCTGACTGCTTTTGAATCCCTCTAGTGAATTTTTCATTTAAGTTCCTATACTTTTTAGCTCCAGAGTTTTTTGCTCCTTTTTATGTTTTCTCCTTATTGATATTTCCATTTTGTTCGTAAATTATTTCCTTGGCTTTGTTTTCTTTTAGCTCTTTGAGTAACTTTAAGGCAATTGTTTTATTTATTTATTTATTGAGACAGAGTCTTGCTCTGTCACCCAGGCTGGACTGCAGTGGTGTGATCTCAGGTCACTGCAACCTCTGCCTCCTGGGGTCAAGCCTCAGCCTCCCAAGTAGCTGGGATTACAGGTGCCTGCCACCATGCTTGGCTAATTTTTGTATTTTTAGTAGAGACAGGGTTTCACCATATTGGCCAGGCTGGTCTTGAACTCCTGGCCTCATGTGATCTGCCTGCCTTGGCCTTCTAAAGTTCTGGGATTACAGGCATGAGCCACTGCACCCAGCTGAGACAATTGTTTTAAAGTCTTTGTCTAGTAAGTCTGCTGTCTGGTCTTACCCAGGGACAGTTTCCGTTGCTTAATATTTTCCCTTTGAATGGGCCATGTTTTTCTTTTTCTTGGTGTGTTTTTGGTTGAAAAACGGACATTTGATTCTTATAATGTAGTAGCTCTGGAGATCAGATTCTCCTTCTTTCCCAGGGCTTGCTTTATTTTATTTATTGCTGTTGGTGTTTCTGTGCTGGGGATCAGCCAAAGGCACAGAGTTAATGTCTTCTCAGGTATTTTATGAGCCTGCATATTTCTCTGGGCATTTATGCAGTGTGGTGACTGTCTAAATATCCCTATATTTATGGTTGCTTTTGAATGTCCTTGTCCTTATATGTATGGTTCCCAAAAGGAAAACGAGGGAAAAATGAAGGGGTGGGGGATAGGTGCTTACTCTTTAAATCTCCTGGAAGTCACTTTAGTAAGATGTGGAGGCAGTTGCAACAATGGTGGTGGGAGTTGCAATAGTGGCTGCCTGCCTGTGTATCTGTACCACCAATATCAGAAGTAATGATCAATGATCAGAACTCAGATATCAGAACTTGATATTTGGATTTATTTATTTATTTATTAGAGACAGGGTCTGGCTCTCTTGCCCAGGCTGGAGTGCAGTGGTGCAATCATAGCTCAGTGCAGCATCAAACTTCCAGGCTCAAATGATTCTCCTACCTCAGCCTCCTGAGTAGCTGGGACTACAGGCATGTGCCACCACACCCAGCTAACTTTTGTATATTTTTTTTGTAGAGACAGGGTGTCACTGTGTGTCCAGATCAGTCTCCCACTCATGGGTTCAAGTGACCCTCCTGCTTCACCTCCCAAAGTTCTGAAATTACAAGTGTAAGCCATCATGCCCAGCTGATATTTGGTGGATGGTGTCCTTGCCTACCCTGGCTCCTGCAAGCTGTGTACAAGCTGCTTCTGGAAAGCATACACAGCTGCATGCCTTGAAGCTGGGAGTGGCAAATGGGTAGCTGCTACTGTACTAAAAGCTGAGATTGCCTGAAATTAACCACAATTTACTGTCCAAGACTTATCCTAGAAGCTTCCAGCCCTCAATAGACTCCAGAGTTCCAAAATAATTACACCAGGGCTGGTGTGGTGGCTCACACCTGTAATCCCAGCTGTTTGGGAGGCTGAGGCGGGTGGATCGCTTGAGGTCAGGAGTTTGAGACCAGCCTGGCCAACATGGTAAAACCCCATCTCTATTAAAAATACAAAAATCAGCCGGGAGTGGTGGCACGTGCCTGTAATCCCAGCTACTCAGGAGGCTGAGGCACAAGAATCGCTTGAACCCAGGAGGTGGAGGTTGCAGTGAGCAGAGATCACACCACTGCACTCCAGCTTGGGAAGACTCTGTCTCAAAAAAAAAAAAAAAAAAAAGGAAAAAAAAGAAAAAAAATAGTTATACCAGACAAGTTGTTTTCTAGGCGGGGAGAGAGATTCCTGACACTTCCTACTGTGCCATTTTCCCTAATGTCACTCTGAGCCTTTATGTTATAGAAGGGAGCAGACCATGAGGATGCCTGGTGCATGGCTTTGAGGGTGTATACACTGACATTTATGTGTGCACACAAATACGGGCCGTTGTCACAGGCCAGCTTGTTAGACTGTGGCTGTGCCAAATTGGGGGTGACAGGAAGGGATACAATTATGTGTATGTGCATGTTTGTGTGTGTCAGTGTGTGTTCATGTGAGGTGATATGAGTTGCTCTGTGCTTGCACCCCCGTAAGTGTACTTCTGTTTGCACCTGTGATTATACCTATTCTGTGAACCTTGGAGTATATTCATTTGTGGGTACACCTAAAACCGTGTTCCGGTGTAACTGTACAGTGCACATACATCTTGAAGGTACCCTTGAGTGTGTGTGTCTGTGCATGTCCTTCTCTATATGTACCTTGTGTGTGACCTCTGAGCATGTACCTCTCGGTGTATATTTTGTGTACATGTGTGCATGTACCTCTGTGTACCTCTAGGCATGTATCTGTGTGTACACCTCTGAGTGTCCCACTGACACATCCCTTTGAGTGTGTAACTGCATGTGTATCTCTGAACATGTTCCTCTGTGTGTGTTCCTCTGATCATGGACCTCTGAGCATGTGCCTTTTAGCATGTACTTCTGTGTGTACCTTCGAGAGTGTGAGCTGGAGTGAGCCCTTTAGGGGTGTGCATAGCAAACTGAAGCTTACTGACCCTCCTCCACTCCTAGGACTCGTACCTGCTTGACTATTTCCTCTTTCTGAACCGCTACTTCGAGACGGGGGCCCCGGTGTACTTTGTTACCACCTCGGGCTACAACTTCTCCAGTGAGGCTGGGATGAATGCCATCTGCTCCAGTGCAGGCTGCAACAACTTCTCCTTCACCCAGAAGATCCAGTATGCCACAGAGTTCCCTGAGCAGTGAGTGCCTGGCCGCCCCACACCCCGGCCTACTCCCTGTTTGAGTCCCCCAAGTCCTCACCAGTCCTTTCTTCCTGCCTGTTGTACCCCTGTCCTGCTGTCCTGCTGCCGTATGCCTGGGGAAGGCTGCGTGGGGGTTGGGCCATGAGAAGAATCCACCACCCTGCTCAGCTGGCCTTGTCACCCTTCCTCCCACCTGCCCCTTAGGTCTTACCTTGCCATCCCTGCCTCCTCCTGGGTGGATGACTTCATTGACTGGATGACCCCATCCTCCTGCTGCCGCCTTTATATATCTGGCCCCAATAAGGACCAGTTCTGCCCCTCGACCGTCAGTGAGTTTGGGGCCATAGGGGCTCACTGCCTACCATAGCTCAGGCAAACTGAGGCAACAGAAAGGAGAGGACTGGAGAGGCTCCCTCAACATCTTGACCTGTCTTGTGGGGTCCATTGGGGGCATGGATGCAGATGTGGCCTGAGGGACAGGCACTCTGTGAGGAGCACCTATGTGGGTGGCTGTGCTGGCCCGTGGGCATCACACACGTATGCTGCTGTGTACCGTGCCCCACTTTCAGAGCACGTGGCACTCCTGGGTGGCAGGGCACTGGGGAGTCAGGAGTGGAGAGATGCTGAGGTTGGCACATGGCCCCGCCGCACAAAGCAGTGGCATTTGTAGGTGGAGAGGACTTTGTGGGGCCTGTTTTTCTGCCCCAAATTTCCTTTCCCCTTCTGCCTGTAGGTGCCCACAGTTTCTATAGCCAAGAGGAGAACTTCTCCCACAAATAACAAAAGCAAATCCCCCTAGAAGTGACTAGTTGAGGCTGGAGTGCCTGGGACCTCTGATGGGATTGTTGGGGAAGGAGAGGCACACAGCAGTTGCTGCTGGTCCTGGGGTGTCACTGCCCAGACCCCTGCTTTCTCTGCAGACTCCCTGAACTGCCTAAAGAACTGCCTGAGCATCACGATGGGCTCTGTGAGGCCCTCAGTGGAGCAGTTCTATAAGTATCTTCCCTGGTTCCTGAATGACCGGCCCAACATCAAATGTCCCAAAGGGTAAGCTTGGGAGGGCCTTCTGCTGGGGAGGACAGACATGTGGGACCTAGGACGGGGGTGAATATAGAGAGGCAGGAGGAAGCTATCAGGGGCCTCTCTGGGGTGGCTGTGGGCTGGGCAGATGAAAGGAGCTTTGTTCCTGGCTAAGCCTTTGCCCTGACCTCACAGCGGCCTGGGAGCATACAGCACCTCTGTGAACTTGACTTCAGATGGCCAGGTTTTAGGTAAGCATGGCCTTGCCTGGAGGGGAGGACATAATCAGTTGCTCTGGAGGGCCCCTGAGAACCCCAGGGAATAGCCTGTCACGTGTTGTCTCCCTCCTGTGTCAGGAGCTTCTAACTGCCCTGGCCCTGTCAGCAGGGGTCTTGTTTCCCAACTCCACATCCTCAGACTTCACCCCTTCTCTCACTCCCAAGTCAATGGTCAGCGTGAAGTTTGTGGAATTCATTCAGCAGTTGATACCATACTTTGGAGTTCTCCACACCCTGGCTAAGTACCTTTCTTACCAGCACAAATTACACCCAAAGGGCAGCTGGCTAAATGAATTAGGATGCTTGGCACAGCACAATCCTAGCAGTCATTAAAAGTAACAAGAGGCTGGGTGCGGTGGCTCATGCCTGTAATCTTAGCACTCCAGGAGGCCGAGGCGAGAGGATCTCTTGAACCCAGGAGTTTGAGACCAGCCCAGGCAACATAGGGAGGCCCTCTTTTTTTTTTTTTTTGAGACAGAGTCTCACTCTGTTGCCCAGGCCAGAGTGCAGTGGTGTGATCACTGCAACCTCCACTTACGAGGTTCAAGCGATTCTCCTGCCTCAGCCTCCTGAGTAGCTGGGACTATAGGAGCATGCCACCACACCTGGGTAATTTTTGTATTTTCAGCAGAGATGGAGTTTCACCATGTTGGCCAGGCTGGTCTCAAACTCCTGGCCTCAGGTGATACGCCTGCCTCGGCCTCCCAAAATGCTGGTATTACAGGCGTGAACCACTGTGCCCGGCCTCCTGTACAAAATAAAATTTAAAAAACTGCCTGGGTGTGGTGGCTTGTGCCTATAGTTCCAGCTATTCAGGAGGCTGGGCGGGAGGAATGTCTGAATCTGGGAGGTTGAGGCTGCAGTGAGCCGTGATCACAACACTGCACTCCAGCCTGGGCAACAAAGTGAGACCCTCTCTCAAAAAAAAAAAAAAAGAAAGAGAGAAAAAAAGAAAAAGGTAACAAGGGAGATACAGTTAGACTGACAGGAAAAGGACCCACAACATGCTGTCAGCTCATACAGCAGATGGCAGAATGAGACAGCCATCTGTGTAAAGGAGCTGGCTATAGCTCTGTGCAGACATGCTTGGTGTAGGGGGCCTAAGGGAGCTCATGCTGCAGATGGACATGGGGGTCGTTGGCGGGTGGGGGAGCTTTTGAAGGGTGATCTCACTTTGTACTGAAATAATTTGTAGTTTGAACTGCTGGCTGAAAGCTGCCTGAAGTTCACTAGACAATCACTTGAACGTGGGAAGTAGAAGTTGCAGTGAGCCGAGATCGTGCCACTGCACTCCAGCTGCGGTGACAGAGTGAGACTCTGTCTTGAAAACAAAAACAAAAACAAGAACAAAAAACCCTTTATTGTATAAGGGTCTTAATAACCTTAATTTCTTCTTCTTTTTTTTTTTGAGACGGAGTCTCGCTCTGTCGCCCAGGCTGGAGTGTGGTGGCGCCATCTTGGCTCACTGCAAGCTCCGCCTCCCGGGTTCAGTCCATTCTCCTGCCTCAGCCTCCTGAGTAGCTGGGACTACAGGTGCCTGCCACCATGCCTGGCTCATTTTTTTGTATTTTTAGTAGAGACGGGGTTTCACTGTGTTAGCCAGGATGGTCTCGATCTCCTGACCTCGTGATCTGCCTGCCTCGGCCTCCCAAAGTGCTGGGATTACAGGCATGAGCCACCGCGCCCGGCCTTCTTTTTTTTTTTTTGAGATGAGGTCTTGCTCTGTTGCCCAGGCTGGGGTGCAGTAGCACAATCTCGGCTCACTGCAGCCTCTACCTCCCGGGTTCAAGCAATTCTCCTGCCTCAGCCCCCCAAGTAGCTGGGATTACAGGGGTATGCCACCACGTCCGGCTAATTCTTGCATTTTTAGTAGAGACAGGGTTTCACCATGCTGGGCAGGCTGGTCTCGAACTCCTGACCTCAGGTGATTGGCCTGCCTTAGCCTCCCAAAGTGCTGGGATTACAGGTGTGAGCCACCGCGCCTGGCCAATAACCTTAATTTCTTAAAACGTCATTAAGAAATAACCTTTAGCTGGCAGGAGCCCTAAGCCACAGTTCTAATAATTCAACTGTTCTCATTTTTCTGTCTTCCTTTCTAGTCCTTTCCTATAGGAATATGCAAATTAAAAACCAATTAAGTTAATTTTAAAAATCCAATGCATATCTTGAAACCATATAGAGAAGAATCTGGGTTCACTAGAGAGATCTCTATAGGCTTCATTCATCAAAGGTCAGGCCTGGGTCTCCCACAGCAGTGGGGCCAGCTATGGAGTTTGCAGGGCTGGTGCAAAACAAAAATATGGACCTCTTGCACAAAATTTACTAAGAATTTCAAATGGTGGTGGCAGAACCCTGAACCCAGCTTGATCACATGCCTGTGCCACTGTGTCTGGGGTGTTCTGAAGGTGTCCTGGAAAGGGCTCTGACCTTTGCCCTTCCATCTTCCGTGTGCCATGGCTGTCCAGCCTCCAGGTTCATGGCCTATCACAAGCCCCTGAAAAACTCACAGGATTACACAGAAGCTCTGCGGGCAGCTCGGGAGCTGGCAGCCAACATCACTGCTGACCTGCGGAAGGTGCCTGGGACAGACCCAGCTTTTGAGGTCTTCCCCTACACGTGAGGACCTGAGTGGCTGAGCTAGAGGGAAGTGGGGGATGGTTGCTGGAGATTGGAGGTTAGGGCGGAGGGCTTGCAAGGAGTTGCATGAGATGAGCACCAGTTTTAGGTCAGGAGGCTCTGGCTGCAGACTTGGGCCTATTTCTTATGCTGGTTTGTACCCCAATATAAGCCTGCCTGACCCTCAGCATTCTCCTTCTGAAGTGGGGTGTCCCACCCACCTTGAGGGCCCCAGAGGCCTGAGCTTGTGACCATGCTCTGTACTCTGGCAGGGTCACCAATGTGTTTTATGAGCAGTACCTGACCATTCTCCCTGAGGGGCTCTTCATGCTCAGCCTCTGCCTGGTGCCCACCTTTGCTGTCTGCTGCCTCCTGCTGGGCCTGGACCTGCGCTCCGGCCTCCTCAACCTGCTGTCCATCATCATGATCCTCGTGGACACCGTTGGCTTCATGGCCCTGTGGGGCATCAGTTTCAATGCCGTGTCCCTCATCAACCTGGTCTCGGTAACCCAGCAGACACAGGCACCAGGGGGCCCTGGAGGGGTGGTTGGGGATCCAGCCTCATAGAATACTCCCAGTTCCTTTTTTTTTTCTTTCTTTTTTTTTTAGAGGCAGGGTCTTGCTCTGTTTCTCAGGCTTGTGTAGTGACATGATCACAGCTCACTGTAGCCTCGAACTCTTGGGCTCAAGCGATCCTCTGACCTCAGCCTCCCAAGTAGCTGGGACTACAGGCACGTGCCACTGTGTCCAGCTAATATTTTAATTTTTGTTGTAGAGACAGGGTCTCACTTTGTTGCCCAGAATGGTCCCAAACTCCTGGGCTCAAGTGATCTTCTCACCTGAGCCTCCCAGTGTTGGGATTATAGGCATGAGCCACTATAATGGCTCATTGGGATTATAGGCACGAGCCACTTGGCACCCGGCCAAATACTCTGTCTAGAATTTAATGCCTGCCCCGCGCTGGTCCTGGTGGAGGCCTCATCTCCCCAGTTCCTTCCCTACCTCTGCCTTTCTTGGCTTATGCCCCCTCTCTGCCCATAGGCGGTGGGCATGTCTGTGGAGTTCGTGTCCCACATTACCCGCTCCTTTGCCATCAGCACCAAGCCCACCCGGCTGGAGAGGGCCAAAGAGGCCACCATCTCTATGGGAAGTGCGGTGAGTGGGGAGGAGTGGGCCACCCTGTGCCCCACTCGACACCCTGTGCCCTGCTTGATGCCCTGTGCCCTGCCTGACACCTGGTTCTGACCCCCCAGGTGTTTGCAGGTGTGGCCATGACCAACCTCCCTGGCATCCTGGTCCTGGGCCTTGCCAAGGCCCAGCTCATTCAGATCTTCTTCTTCCGCCTCAACCTCCTGATTACTCTGCTGGGTCTGCTGCATGGCTTGGTCTTCCTGCCTGTCATCCTCAGCTATGTGGGTGAGTGCCCCGGCCTGTTCCTACCAGGCTGTCATGATTATCATGACGACAACAGTAACAGTGCATGCTTACCACGGAAGCTCAGGAAGTGCACACAAGCCATGGGCAGACGTCAGAAGCCAGGACCATGACCATGTGGCACTTCTAGTCTTTGAAGCTTCTGTTGTTCATTTAATGTGCTGTGAACATCTTTCTTTTGTCAGCAATGTATGTCTCAAACAACGTTTCTGTGGCCCTGTACACTCTGGATCTTCACGGCACTGCTGTTGGACTTTTAAGCATGCCCTTCAGCAAGAAATATGTTTTATACCCAGAGGTGACACGCACAAGCACACACAGACATGCCTGCCTGAAACAGATGCTTCACTAAATAATATTAATACTTCTCTTATACATGTGAAGCATTCTGATATTTCTGGTTCCATTCTATTATTATTATTATTGTTTTTGGAGACAGGGTCTTGCTCTGACACCCAGGCTGGAGTGCAGTAGCATGATCACAGCTCACTGCAGCCTTGACTTCCCAGGCTCAAGTGATCCTCCCACCTCAGCCTCCCGAGTAGCTGGGACCCCAGGTGCACATCACCATGCCAGCTAATTTTTTATTTTTTTGTAGAGGTGGGGTCTCCCTGTGTTGCCCAGGCTGGTCTCAAACTCCTGAGCTCATGATCCACCTTGGCCTTCCATAGTATTAGGATTACAGGTGTGAGCCACTGTGCTTGGCTTTTATTTTAATTTAAATTTATTATTTATTTTATTTTAATTGATTGAGATGGAGTCTCACTCTGTCGCCCAAGCTGGAGTGCAGTGGTGTGATCTCAGCTTCTTGCAACCCCTGCCTCACAAGTTCAAGCCATTCTCCTGCTTTAGCCTCCCAAGCAGCTGGGATTACAGGCGCGGACCACTATGCCTGGCTAATTTTTTTAATTCATTTTTTATTTTTAGTAGAGATGGGGTTTCACCATGTTGGCCAGGCTGGTCTCAAACTCCTGACCTCAGGTGATTTGACCGCCAAGGCCTCCCAAAGTGCTGGGATTACAGGCGTGAGCCACTGTGCCCCAGCCCTATCATTAATTTTTTTTTTTTTTCTTTAAGACAAGAGCTTCACTCTGTTGCCCAGGCTGGAGTGTGGTGGTGCGATCTTAGTTCACTGCAACCTCTGCTTTCTGGGTTCAAGCAATTCTCCTGTCTTAGCCTCCTGAGTAGCTAGGATATCAGTGCACACCACCATGCCTGGCCAATTTTTGTATTTTTATTAGAGACAGGGTTTCACCATGTTGGTCAGGCTAGTCTCGAACTCCTGACCTCAGGTGATCCCTCTGCCTTGGCCTCCCAAAGTGCGGGGATTACAGACGTGGGCCACCGCACCCAGTCTCATTAATTTTTTGAAATGCTGGCCAGGAGTGGTGGCTCATGCCTGTAATCCTAGCACTTTGGGAGGCTGAGGCGCATGGAGGCTCAAATTGAGCCTCCCAGGATGAAGGTGTTTCTGGCTCTCAGGGTGGGCAAGCTGGGAGGAGTTCAATTTTACCCCCCACCAGATGGTAATAATAATATTACTAGAGGACATTTATAGAGGGGTGTGTTTGTGCATCAACATATGTGTCTGTAATTCTCTTAACTACCCCCCCGAGGTAGGCATCATTATCCTTCCCTTTTTACAGATGAGGGAACTGAGACACCTGCCCCAGGTTACAGACTTGGTCAAAGGTAGCAGGGGTTGGAGCCCACGCAGCTCCATGGTTCCTAAACATGTCTCTTGTGGGGACTCCCTGACCCTCTTGGAAGGAGTAGAGTGTGTGTGCTAGGGGTGGTGGGTGAGACATAAGAGAGGGGCAAGGAGGAGCAGTTGTGGGGTGTGCTTGGACGAGGGGTATCCAGGGCCTTGGAGCTGCAGGTGGTGGCTGTTCCTCGGAGGCTCCCTCCCAACATGCTTTGGGGATGGGGGACCAGGACATCCCTGAAGCTTGGGCTGCAAATGTAGTGACCCCAGAAGGCACATGACACAGAGCCCCCCTGGGACCCTTCCTGCCTTGGGTTTGTTGTACAGAACCAGGAGTAGCTTCTCACCTGTGTCCCCTGCCCACCTCTCTGACTGTGGTTCTCTGTCTCACTGCAGGGCCTGACATCAACCCAGCTCTGGCACTGGAGCAGAAGCTGGCTGAGGAGGCAGCAGCGGCAGCCATAGCGGCCTCCTACCCAAATCACCCCTCCCGAGTCTCCACAGCTGACAACATCTATGTCAACCACAGCTTTGAAAGTTCTATCAAAGGTGCTGGTGCCGTCAGCAACTTCTTGCCCAACAATGGGCGGCAGTTCTGATACAGCCAGAGGCCCTGTCTAGGCTCTATGGCCCTGAACCGAAGGGTTATGAGGGTCTTCCCTGTGACTGTCCCTTGACACATGCCCTTCTCAAATCCTAGGGGAGGCCGTTCCCATGAGACTACCTGTCACTGGAGGATGGCCTGCTCTTGAGGCATCCAAGCAGCACCACTGATGGCTCCTCTGCTCCCACAGTGGGTCCCCAGTTTCCAAGTCACCTAGGCCTTGGGCAGTGCCTCCTCCTTCTGGGCCTGGGTCTGGAAGTTGGCAGGAACAGACACACTCCATGTTTGTCCCACACTCACTCACTTTCCTAGGAGCCCACTTCTCATCCAACTTTTCCCTTCTCAGTTTCTCTGTCAAAAGTCTTAATTCTGTGTCAGTAAGTCTTTAACACGTACTAGTGTCCCTGAGAACACAGACAGTGACCACTGCCCTGGGTTGTGATATCACAGGAGGCCAGGGAGGGGCAAAGGCTCAGGCCAAGAGTCAACGCTGTGGGAGGCCGGTCAGTAGCCACTCCCTCCAAAGCGCATCTGCAGGTCTGCCATCTATGGCCCTTTCTGGCAAGAGAAGGGCCCAGGAAGGATGTTCCCATAAGCACCTTGGTCATGGATTAGCCCCTCCTGGAAAACGGTGTTGGGTTTGGTCTCCAGCTCCGACGCTTATTAAGGCTGTTGTTGCCAGTCAAGGCCACCCAGGATTCTGAAGGCTGGGAGCTCTTGGGGCTGGGCTGGTCCTCCCACCTTCACCTCAGGCCTGGAGCCCAGGCCTCAAACCAGCCCAATCCGAGCTCTTGGACAGCTCTCCAGAAGCATGAACTGCAGTTGAGATGAAGATCCTGGCTTGGTACTGTGCACATGGGTGTTTAATAAACATTTGTTGGCAGAAATGGTGTTTTATGTCACATGTCCTACCCTGGCTGCCTCTTGGCTTAAGATAATTTTTGTGAATGACACAAATAATATATGTGTGGGAGAGTGATTTGTGGAGACACTAGTGTGTTTTGTTCTATTTCTCCCCCCTCTTTTCAAGAAAGTAGTCAGGCCATTGTGTGCTCATGCTTTACAAGGGCCTTTGAGGAGTGGGAGTAATTTCCCTTCAAACTGGGAGGGCACAGAGCCTGAGAGTCAGTCAGGAGTAGGATGTGCAGCCCCTTCCTTTCTGGAACAGCCTGTGAGGTAGGCAACACCTGGAGGAGCTAGAGGAGAACCACGGTGCACTCAGGGAGGGAAGAACCCACCGTCCAAATGACCAGCTCCCAGGAGGGCCCCAGGCCAGGGCAGTGGGTAGAAATGTCAAGGAATATTCCAGATCCCCTCGAGTCTTTCTGCTCCCCACTGGGTCCAGCCCTTGTTTGGCTGAGGGGCTGCTGTTGCTTTGAGGCTCAGAGGGACTGTTGGCATGTAAAGGGAAGACAAGCAAAAAGGGGCGGAAAGGAACTGGCGTTTCTGGAGCCTACTATCTACTCTTGGGTCCTCATAAGAGCCCCATGTGCCAGCATCAATAGCCCACCTTTGGGAGGGTTGCTGGCTGGCCATGATGGACAGGAGGTCTGGTGAAGGGACAGCTACCAGGGAATAGAGGCTGAGGAGAAATCGCACAAGTCACCCTGTTAAAAACTCCACAGGTGCAGAATAAACAGATCTGAGGAACAAAATAGCTTTTGACAGCAGACATTTCAAATCAGAGGAAAGGGTAGACCCTTCAGTAAATGGCATGAGAGTAGTGAGCAAATTATTTGGATCAAAATAAAGTTATATCTATACCTCACACAATACACAAGATAAAAGTACAGACAGATTAAATAACTAAATACAAAAATGAAACTATACAACTATCAGAAGGAAACACAGAAGAGTATGTTATAATCTTGGGGTGGGAAAAGTTTCCAAACACAAAGTCCAGAAGCCATAAAGGTAAACACTAAGGTATTACCATATAATAATGGAAAACATCTGTAAACACACAAACAAAAAAATTAAAGAAAGTTGAAAGACACATATGAGCTCAGAAAAATAGTTGCAATGTATTTAACATCAAATAAAATCAAGAAAACACAGAGTGCCAGTAGCACTCCTGCAAACATGGTGAACATTCCTAAAACTCACTGGACTTTCTGTAAGAAGTGTGGGAAGCACCAGCCCCACAGAGTGACACAGGATACATTTCCCTGTATGCCTAGGGAAAGCCATGTTATGACAGGAAGCAGAGGGGCTACAGTGGGGAGACTCAGCCACTTTTCCAGAAAAAGGCTAAAACTACAAAGAAGATTGTGTGAAGGCTTGAGTGCGTGGAGCCCAACTGCAGATCTAAGAGAATGCTGGCTATTAGGAGATACAAGCATTTTGAACTGGGAGGAGGTAAGAAGAGAAAGGGTCAAGCGACCCAGTTCCAAGTGTCATCTTTTGTTTTATTATGAAGACAATAAAATCTTGAGTTTATGTTAAAAAAAAAAAAAAGAATACATAAAGAGAGTCCAGGTATGGTGGCTCATGCCTGTAATCTCAGCACTTTGGGAGGCTGAGGCAAGAGAATTGCTTGAGGCCAGGAGTTCAAGACCAGCCTAGGCAACATAGCGAGATACTGTCTCTACAAAAAGTTTAAAAGTTAGCCAGGCTAGCTACTTGGGAGGCTGAGGTGGGAGGATTGCTTGAGCACAAGAGTTTGAGGCTGAGGTCAGTTAAGATGGCACTACTGTACCCCAGCCTGAGTGAAAGAGTGAGCTTCTGTCTCAAAAAGAAAAAAAAAAAAAAAGAATATACAAAGAGAGGCAGGAGTGGGGAGGGGTCTGGGTTATGTGGCTAACCCTCCCATTAGAAATAACAGAAATTCTAGCTAAAATAAATCTTAGCCGTGTGTGTGTGTGTGTGTGTATGTGTCTGTGTATGTGTCTGTGTGTGTGTATGATGCATACAAGTTTAGAGTGTTTTAACCTTCTTGATAAATTGAGATTTTTATAGTTTGAAATGACTCTAAAAAATCCCTCTTTATCTCTAGTATTTATTTTTGTCTGTTTGTTTAAGAGATGGGGCTCTCACTTTGTTGCCCAGGCTGGTCTTGAACACTTGGCCTCAAGGTATCCTCCTACCTCAGCCTCCCAAGTAGCTAGAATTACAGGTATGAGTCACCATGCTCAGTCCTATCTGTAGTGTTTGTTCAACTGTATAACGTTATTTTATATGTGCGTATGTATATATATATATACACACACACACATATAAAATAACATACAGTTGAACAAATTTTATACTTAATAGTCAAACATTGAAACCCTTTCCCCTGAGATTGGGAATGAGACAAAGTTGACCACCTTTACCCACCATTGTACTGGAGGTCTTAGCCATTGTAATAAGGCAAGAAAAATAAATTAAGGTCACAGGCTGGGCACGGTGGCTCACGCCTGTAATCCCAGCACTTTGAGAGGCCGGGGCGGGAGAATCACGAGGTCAGGAGATCGAGACCATCCTCACTAACAGGGTGAAACCCCATCTCCACTAAAAATACAAAAAAATTAGCTGGGCGTGGTGGCAGGCACCTATAGGCCCAGCTACTCGGGAGGCTGAGGCAGGAGAATGGTGTGAACTCGGGAGGCGGAGCTTGCAGTGAGCCGAGATTGCACCACTGGACTCCAGCCTGGGCAACAGAGTGAGACTCTGTCTCAAAAAAAAAAAAAAAAAAAAGGTTATAAGGGTTAAAAATAAGTAAAATTGACATCATTCACAGATACATAAATGTGTATAAAAAAGGTTCAGGCTAGGTGCAGTGGCTCATGCCTGTAATCCCAGCAATTTCTGAGGCCAAGGCAGGAGGATCACTTGAGGCCAGGAGTTCAAGACATAGCAAGACCCCACCTCCACAAAAACTTTTTTTAAAAAGATCCAAAAGAATCTATATATAAATTATTGGAATTACTCTAACAAAAGATGGTCAAGAAAACTATGAAAAATAACCAATTTGTAATTTAATTTGTGTAATATTCAGAGAAATTAACTGTCAAAAGAAATGGAGGAATATACCATGAACTGAGGGCTCTATACTACAGAGATGTCAATTCTCTTCAAATTAATTACTAGTTTCACCGTAATTTCAATCATAACCCCAGAAAATTTTTATGGAAACTGATAAGCTGATTCAAAAATTCATATAGAACCACAAAAGATGAAAATTCACCAAGGCAATCTTGAAGAAAAACAAAGTCAGAGAACTTACACTACCAGAACTCAAGATATTATAAATATACAGAAATAAAGATAGTGAGATTTTGGCACAAGGAAGGACAAATAGAATAATGGAAAGAATACAAGGTCCAGAAACAGATGATATCCACAAGGACACAAGATTTATGATGGAGGAGGCATGCACAGCATTGGGTAAAGGAGGTTTTTCAATGCATGATGCTGACCTAGTTGGGTATCCATACAGAAAGAAATGAATCATGATCCTCCTCCCCAAGATACACAAAAATCAGTTTCTGATAGATTGTTGATCTAAATGTGAAAGATAAAATGATAGAATTCTAAAAGATAGCATAAGAGAGTATCCCCAAGACTGAAATAGGAGAAACTTTTCTTAAGAAACAAAAGCCTTACTTACAGAGAAAAAGATTGATAAATTGGACTGTATTGAAATTAAAAAAAAAACAAAAAAACCCTGTTCAACAAAACACATCCTTAGGAGAGATAAAATTCAAACCATAGAGAGGAAAATATATTTGCACATATCTGAAATACGCGCATATCTGAGAAAGGGCTTATGTTTAGAATGTATAAACAAACTCCTACAACTCAGTAAGAAAAAGACAGACAACTGAAAGAAAAGCTAGGCTGGCTACTTAAACAAGCAAATGGCCAATACAAGTTCCTCAACTTTGTTAGTCACCAGAACAAGGCTGAGTAAAAGCACAGTGGGAGTTCTTCCTCTTCCCTTCCCTCACAATTTGGCCTACAGGCCATGGGGTAAGGTGGGGCCAGGCAGCACATGTGGGGTGTCAGAATCCAGGTGGTGTGGGGAGGGATTCCACTTTGGATCTGAGGGAGGACAGGAGGGCATTCCACACAGAATAGGAGCTACATAGGCCCAGTATGGGGCTACGATGTCAGAACTGAGCTCTGATGTGCCTTTCTCCATGAGCAGAGGGGCTGAATGTGGGAGATGGAGGGTGGAGGAAAGGTTCAGAGCCATCTAGAGATGGCAATTCAGAGGAAATGGGAGGGCAGATAATCTCACTCCTCACAGTGAGGCAGAGTTTCCAAGCTGGTTTTGTCACTCCTCTGTTGGGCCCCTTTGGGTAATATATTTGACTAACCTTGGCTTTAGTTTCTTTTTTTTTTTTTTTTTTTGACAGAGTCTCACTCTGTTGCCCAGGCTGGAGTGCACTGGTGTGATCTTGGCTCACTGCAACCTCTGCCTCCCAGGTTCGAGTGATTCTCCTGCCTCAGCCTCTCGAGTAGCTGCAACTACAGGCACCTGCCACCATGCCTGGCTAATTTTTGTATTTTTAATAGAGACAGGGTTTTGCCATGTTGACCAGGCTGGTCTTGAACTCCTGACCTCAGGTGATACGCCTGCCTCAGCCTCCCAAATTGCTGGGATTACAGGTGTGAGCCACCACACCCAGCCTGGGTTTGGTTTCTTTATCTGTAAAAACGGGGATAGTTTAGCTGGGCACAGTGATGCTGTAGTCCCAGCTACTTGAGAGGCTGAGATGGGAGGATCTCTTGAGCCTAAGAATCGCAGGTCAGTCTGGGCAACATAGCAAGACCCCATCTGAGAAAAAAAAAATTAGTGGCTGAGCACAGTGGCTCACTCCAGCAATCCCAGAACTTTGGGAGGCTAAGGTGGGAAGACTGCTTGAGCCCAGGAGTTTGAAACCAGCCTGGGAAACACAGAGAGACCACAATCTCTGCATTAAAAGAAAATTAGCTGGGTATAGTGGCACTCACCTGTTGTCCCAGCTACTTGGGAGGGTGAGGTGGGAGGATCACTTGATCCCGGAAGTGGAGGCTGCAGACTGCAGTGAGCTGTGATTGTGCTACTATACTCCAGCCTGGGTCACAGAGTGAGACCCTGTCTCAAAAAAAAAAAAAAAGAAAAAAAAAAGAAAAGAAAAAAAGAAAAAGAAAAAGAAAAAATTAGGAAAATTTTCCCTGACTCCCCATAGATTTTTTTAAAGGATGAAATGAGATATTATATGTGAAAGCATCTAGTACTTGTGACATAGTACATGCTTACTAAGTGTTTCCACTTCACTTCTGCCTAAAACTCAGTTCAGTTCTTGACTTCCAGATACCTAACTGTGATAAGAGATGCAGCCAGAGGTACCTTAAGGATAACAATACCCCCCTCCATCCTGATACCTGATGTACTAAAGTCAGAAATTTTTTAAAGCCTTGTTCTTCCTTCAGTTTTAAGTTCAGTATACTGATGAACTATCGGTCACATTTCACAGTTTACTTTAAAAATAAACGGGCTTCCAAATTAACCTGCTTACATGGTTTGGCTGTGTCCCCACCCAAATCTCATCTCGTATTCCCACCTGTTGTGGGATGGACCCGGTTGGAGGTAATTGAATCACGGGCGCAGGTCCTTCCTGTGCTGTTCTCGTGATATCGAATAAGTCTCACGAGATCTGATGGTTTTAAAAAGAGGAGTTCCCTTGCACAAGCTCTCTCTCTTTGCCTGCTCCCATCCATGTAGGATGTGACTTGCTCTTCCTTGCCTTCCACCATGATTGTGAGGCTTCCCCAGCCACATGGAACTGTAACTCCAATTAAACCTCTTTCTCTTGTAAATTGCCCAGTCTAGGGTATGTCTTCATCAGCAGTGTGAAAACAGACTAATATATCTACCTTGGAAAGGCCTTGTGATCCATGGTGACATCTTGTCCCTAAGGTAAGAATCTTACCATGAGTTCCTCAAATTGTTGATGTACTGATTAACGTGTAACCCTCTAACACTGGGAAGAACGCTGATTTATTTCTGAATCATCAAGCTTTACTGATTGTCTTGCATGTAGACATTTTAGCCTGTATGTTGCAATAGGTATCCAATAATTGTAACCTCTGTATTTTACCCTCCAATGAAACAGGAAACAACTCCTGTATGAGTCGTCCCCTCCCTTCTCTTAAACTTTCCTATAAAAGCCTTCTACCTTGTAACAGACTGGAACATTCCTAAAATTGTTAGTGTGTTTCCTAAGTGGATTCTCACATTTGGCTTCAAATAAACCTTGATCAAATTAGTTCTGCCTCAACAGCCTTAATTTCAGTCAATAGTACAAGCCTCTGTTTTTCTATTTAATCACTACTTTAAAGGTAACCTTTGGAAAATGTTTAGACTGTTTACAAATGTAATTAATTGAACATATTTTAACTGCATTTATAAAGGTAATATTCTCCATTTTCTTTCTAAATACTCTATACATAAGAAAAAAATCTTCCCATATACTTAACTCTTTTAAACCTAATAAATTAAATTTATGGAATATCATTAATATAAAGTTCTTATAGATGTTGTAACACTGCACATACATTTAGCAACATTTCAATTTAAAATCTTAAGCTTATATGAAATACCATTTTAAATTGGAGTTATACAATTCTTACACTAATAGACCAAATACTTTTAAATGTTACAAGCATATAAAACATGAAATATACAAAAATTTCCCCCATCACACAAATATTCTTACTAAGGTTTTGCTTCTTTGAAACCTCTCTATACCCATTGTATTAGTCTGTTTTCATGCTGCTAATAAAGACATATCCAAGACTGGGTAATTTATAAAGGAAAGAGTTTTAATTGACTCATAGTTCAACAAGGCTGGGGAAGCCTCAGGAAACTTACAATCATGGCAGAAGGGGAAGCAAACATGCCCTACTTCATATGGCACCAGGGGAGAGAAGAATCAGTGCCCAGTGAAAGGGGAAGCCCCTTATAAAACCAGCAGATCTCCTGAGAACTAAATCATTATCAGAACAGGATGGGGGAAACCACTCTCATGATTCAATGATCTCCACCTGGTCCCTCCCACAACACATGGGGATTATGGGAACTGAAATTCAAGTTGAGATTTGGGTAGGGACACAGCCAAACCCTATTACCCTTTTCCCTCCCTCCCTCCCTCCCTCCCTTCCTTCCTTTTTCTTCAGAGTCTCTCTGTCACCTAGGCTGGAGTGCAGTGGTGAAATATTGGCTCACTGCAACCTCTGCCTCCCAGGGTTAAGCTATCCTCCCACCTCAGCCTCCTGAGTAGCTGGTGGGACTACAGGCGTACGACACCACACCCAGCTGATTGTTTTGTATTTTTAGTGGAGATGGGGTTTCACCATGTTGTCCAGGCTGTCCATAACCATTTTTTAAGTGAGTTATAAATGGGGTTCATAGGTCATACCCCTCTCCTGAGGAAGACAATCATCATCTCAGATAACCAAGGTTGCCTATGCAGTAAGGAAGAAGTCAGTCATCATTCTGGGTAACTAAATGTACCTAAGACCAGAGACATCAGCTGAGAGTGAGACCTGGAGTCTCAGGCATCTGGAGTAGTTATCTCATTGCCAACTAAGCTTACATGGTGAGTCAAAAGACCCAGAATACCCAACACAATATTGAAGGAAAATAAAGTCAGAGGACTAACACTATCTGACTTCTAGACTTACTATAAAGTAATGAAGACAGTGAAAGAACTGGTGAAAGAACAGATAAATAGATCACTGTAACAGAATACAGAGTCTAGAAATAGACCCAAATAAATATAGTGAAGCAAAGGTAGACTTTTTTTTCTTTTTTTGAGACAGAGTCTCGCTCTCTCACCCAGGCTGGAGTGCAGTGGCACGATCTTGGTTCACTGGAACCTTTGCCTTCTGGGTTCAAGTGATTCTCATGCCTCAGCATAGCTGGGACTACAGGCCCGCAAATATGCCTGGCTAATTTTTGTATTTTTAGTAGAGATGGGGTTTCACCATGTTGGCTAGGCTGGTCTCAAACTCCTGACCTCAGGTGATCTGCCCGCCTTGGCTTCCCAAAGTGCTGGGATTACAGGTGTGAGCCACCACACCTAGCCAAAAGGTAGTCTTTTCAACAAATGATACAGGTACAACTGGACATCCATGTGCAAAAACATAAATCTAGATACAGACTTTGCACCCTTCTAACTGAAAATGGATCATAGACTTCAATGTAAAATTCAAAACTATAAAACTCCTAAAAGATAACACAGGGTAAAACCTAGATGACCTTGGGTGTAGCGACCTTTTGATACAACACCAAAGGCATAATTCATGAAAGAAATAATTGATAAACTATAATTAACAAAATTTTTTTTAGCAGTAATAGAACGATGAGTGTATTTCATTGAAATTTAAAACTTCTGCTCTGCAAAAGACAATGTCAACAAGGAGAAGACAATGGCCAGGTGCAGTGGCTCATGCCTTTAATCCTAGCACTTTGGAAGGCACAGGCGGGTGGATCACTTGAGGCCAGGAGTTTGAGACCAGCCTGGTTAACATGGTGAAAACCCGTCTCTACTGAAAATGGAAAAATTAGCTGGGTGCAGTGGTGCACACCTGTAATCCCAGCTACTTGAGAGGCTGATGCACAAGAATCATTTGAAACCAGGAGGTGGAGGTTGCAGCGAGCCGAAATTGCGCCACTGTACTCCAGCTTGGGCGACAGAGCGAGACTCTGTCTCAAAAAATATATAAATAAATAAGATTTTAAAAGGATGAGAAGACAAGCCACTTCTCGGGAGAAGATATTAGCGAAAGACACATCTGTGCTGGCTTCAGCAGCACACATACTAAAATTACAATGGTACAGAGAAGATTACCATGGTCTGTGCACAAGGATGACATGCACATTTGTGAAGTGCTTCAGATTGTAAAAAAGAAAAAGATCTATCCAATAAAGAACTTTTATTTAAAATCTAAATGGACTATCCAATACAAAAATAAGAAAACAAATAACTCAGTTAAAAACTTAGCCTTACCAAAGAAGATGTACAGATGGCAAACAAGCATATGAAAAGATGCTACATGTCATATATCATCAGGGAAATGATAATTAAAACAATAACGAGACACTACTACACATCTATTAGAACATCCAAAATCTGGAACACTGACAACACCAAATGCTGGGAGGGATGTGGAGAAGCAGCAACTCTCCTTCATTCCTGATAGGAATGCAAAATGGTACAGCCATTTTGGAAGACAGTTCTGCAGTTTCTTCTAAAACTAAATATATCTTACCATATGATCCAGCAATCACATTTCTTGGTATGTACCCAATGGAGTTGAAAACTTATGTCTACACAAAAACCAACACATGGATGTTTATGGCAGCTTTATTCATAATTGTCAAAACTTGGAAGTAACCAAGATGTCCTTCAGTAGGTGAATGGGTTAATCCACACAATGGAATATTATTCAGCATTAAAAAGAAATGAGCTATTAATCTATGAAAAGACATGGGGGGCCAGGCGCGGTGGCTCACGTCTGTAATCCTAGCACTTTGGGAGGCCGAGGTGGGCAGATCACAAGGTCAGGAGTTTGAGAACAGCCTGGCCAATATGGTGAAATCCTGTCTCTACTAAAAATACAAAAATTCACTGGGTGTGGTGGCAGGTGCCTGTATTCCCAGCTACTTGGATGACTGAGGCAGGAGAGTTGCTTGAACCCAGGAGGCAGAGGTTGTAGTGAGCCAAGATCATGCTATCACACTCCAGCCTAGGCAACAAGAGCGAAACTCCATCTTGGAAAAAAAAAAAAAAAAAAGGAAAGAAAGAAAGACAGACAGAAAGAAAGACAAAGAAAAGACACGGAGGAACTTCAAACATATACTACTAAGTGAAAAAAGCTAATCTAAAAAGTCTACATCTGTCTGATTCCAACTATATGACATTCTGTAAAAGACAAAGCTATAAAGACAATAAAATGATCAGTAGTCGCTATGGTTTGGGATTAGGGGAGTTCAATCAGCAGAGCACAAAAGATTTTTAGGGCAGGGAAACTACTCTATATGATATTATAATCATGGAGGCATATCATTGTACATCTGTCCAAACCCATAGAATGTACAACACCAGAGTAAGCCCTAATGTAAACTAAGGATTCTGGGTGATATTGTAGCAAATGTACCATTAGTTGTAACAAATGTACCATTTTGTACATTCTGATGGGGAATGCTGAGAATGAGAGAGGCTATGCATGTGTGGAGGCAGGAGTGAGTATATGGGATATCTCTGTACCTTCTTCTCAATTTTGCAGTGAACCTGTAACTACTCTAAAAAAGTCTTTTAGAAAGCCCAGTAGTTTTTTGCTTCTCTTTATGGGTTGGTTTCCTTCTCTCAAGTAAAAAATGGGCTTCCTCCATGTAGCAGATGATAAGGATTCTCTCATCCCAGAGAAGAGAGTTTTTTCTTGTCAATTATAGCCAGAAAAATCTCCAAGGATTTAGATGGTCCTGGTTTGCTCCCTCCCATCCCTCTTCCTTTGGATCTCAGATCAGAAGTGACTTCTGGGATACTGCCCTGTTACCCATCTTGGTCAGGTCCCTGTTATGTGCTCCCGCTATACCATATCCTACTCCCTTCTAGTCCCCATCACAGTTTGAAGACAAAAATTCACTGGTGGGGTTACACGGCTCCCCCATGTCTGATTCCTCTTCTAAACTGTAAGCTATAGGAGGCAATGACTTTATCTTTTTGCTTACCATTGTGTTTCCAGCACCTAGCGCCTGGCACACAGGCACATAATAAATATCCATTAAATAAATGACTGAAATAAACAGAGGGCTCTTTTGCTCTCATTACTCTGAAGAGCAATGATTACATAGCAGTGACAGCTTAGTGTATTCTCAGCAAATATTCTTTTGTTTTAAAACCATTTATTTTTCTGGCCAGGTGTGGTGGCTTATGCCTGTAATCCTAGCACTTTGGGAGGCCGAGGCAGGTGGATCACAAGGTCAGGAGATCAAGACCATCTTGGCTAACATGGCGAAACCCCGTCTCTATTAAAAATGCAAAAAAATGAGCCAGACATGGTGGCGGGCACCCTGTAGTCCCAGCTACTTGGGAGGCTGAGGCAGGAGAATGGCATGAACCCAGGAGGTAGAGGTTGCAGTGAGCTGAGATTGCCCCACTGCACTCCAGCCTGGGCGACAGAGTAAGACTCCATCTCAAAAAAATTTATTTTTCTGATAATAAACACAACAGGCTGGGCACAGTGGCTCATACCTGTAATCCTGGTACTTTGGGAGGCCAAGGTGAGAGGGTTGCTTGAGTCCAGGAGTTCGAGATCAGCCTGGGCAACATTGTGAGACATCATCTCTATTTAAAAACAAACAAACAAACAAACAAACAAACAAACAAACAAACACTCCTCAAATCCCCATAAACTTATGATAGAATAATTGTAAGACAAAGAAAAGTACAGTTAAGAAAACAAAAAACAAAAATTACTTATATCTGTAACCCAGAGATAACTACTGTGTGTGTATGTACACAGTCTTTTTAGCCTTTCAAAATATACATTCTGTCACTTATAGTTAACATTCTATTTTTATTGGTTTAAACATAGTATACCTTTTGCCACTTAGGTTTTTTTTTTTTTTTTTCTTGAAGACAGGGTCTTGCTATTTTGCCCAGACTGGTTTTGGACTGCTGGCCTTGAATAATCCTCTCACCTTGGCCTCCCAAAGTGCTAGGATTACAGGTGTGAACCACTGTGCCCAACCTAGTTTTAATGTATTTCACTGTACATTTAAAGTGAGTTTCATTTAAGCAGCATACAGTTAGGTCTTGCTTTTTTAGTCAATCAATCTCTTCTAATTGAAAGGTTTATTTACATTTAATGTTATTGTTATTTTAAATATCTTTTCCATATTCAGAAGCAGCACTGTCATAGTCTGGCTTCCATTAAAAAAAAAAGTTTTCAGGTATTTCTTTGCTTTCACAAGGTGCTCCAGCCCCTTGTTTGTCTTCTGGGCCACCATCTCCACAGTCCAGTCTCTGATGTGGAGGGTGAGAGTGCCTTTTCCTTTTGACCCCAAAAGAGCTTTTCTGAGTAGGCTGTGATTATCAATATGGCTTTAAATCTGTAATTGGGTTATTGTTCTGCTTTTTCTGCCTGCTTTTGAATTTATTGAGTGGTTTGTATGATTCCACTTTATCTCCTTTGTTGCCTTATGTGACCACTCTGTTTTTTTAATTTTTATTTTTAGAGCTTTCTTTACAGTTTATAGATAATCTCTAACTTACCACAGTCTACCTTCAAATAAATTATATAACTTCACATGCAGTATACGAATCTTACAACTGTATCCTTTCACTCAATCCCTCTTGGCCTTTGTGTTACTTCCATACATTATAAACCTTAGGATGTCATGTTATTAATTCTTTTGCTTTAAGCAGTCAAGTATATTTTAAAGAGATTTTCAAATTAATAAAAATGGTATTTCATATTTGCTCACTTAAAAAAAATTTTCCAGTGCTCTGTATTTCATTGTGTAGATCAGAATTTTCATCTAATGTAATTTTCCTTCTCACTGAAAGACATTTAACTTGTTTTTTTTGTAGTTCAGGTCTACTAGTGATGACTTATTTCAACTTTCGTATGTCTGAGAAAGTCTATTTTTCATTCATTTTGGTAATATATTTTTGCTCAGGGCAGAATTCTAGGTTGACATTTTCTTTAAACATTTTACAGATGTTTCTACACTATCTTTTGACTCACATTGGTTTGAGAGGTCTGCTGTTATTCTTATATAATCCTTTGTACATAATTTATCTTTTTTCTCTGGCTACTTTTAAGATTTATCTTTATGAGTGCTTTTAAGCAATTTGACTATTATATTCCTCAGTGTAGTTTTATTTATGTTTCTTATTATTGGGGGTTCACTGAGCATCTTGGCTCATGGGTTTTTAGTTTTAATTAATTTGGAAAAAGTTCAGCCATTGATTCTTCAAACATTTTTTCTGTTCCCCACCCCAGCCTTTAGGAACTCAGCTACATGTAAATTAGACAAGATGAAGTTGTCCCACAACTCACTGATGCGCTTTTTTTTTTTTTTTTTTGAGTCCTTTTTATCTCTTTTTCAATTTAGGTGGTTTCTGTTGCTATTTTTTCAAGTTCAATAATACTTTATCTATTTATTTCTTTTTGTCTTTTTTTTTTCTTTTTATTTTTTTTTGAGATGGAGTTTCACTCTTGTTGCCGAGGTTGGAGTGCAATGGCACAATCTCAGCTCACTGCAACCTCTGCCTCCCAGGTTCAAGTGACTCTCCTACTTCGGCCTCCCAAGTAGCTGGTACTACAGGGGTGTGCCACCATGCATGACTAATTTTTGTATTTTTAGTAGAGACAGGGTTTCACCATGTTGGTCATGCTGGTCTTTAACTCCTGACCTCAAATGATCCTCCCGCCTTGGCCTCCCAAAGTGCTTGGATTACAGGTGTGGGCCACTGCTCCCGGCTGTATTTCTAATCTGTGGTACATCTCATCTGGTGTATTTTTCATCGAATACATCATATTTTCACTACTAAATGATTTCATTTTTTGAATGTCTTTTCTTTAGTTAACATGCTTGCTATGGTTGAAATGTGTCTCCCAAATTCATGTGCTGGAAATGTAAGCCCTAATGAAACAATGTTGGGAGGTAGGGCCTAATAAAAGATGATTGGATCATGCGGGTAGAGCCCTCATTAATGAATTAATGTTATTACTACAGTGAGTTAGTTACCATAAAAGTGGGTTGTTATAAAGTGACGCTGGCCCCTGGTGCATCTATCTTGTGTACTCACTTGCCCCTTCTGCCTTTTGCTTTCTGCCAAGGGATGACTAAACAAGAAGGCCCTCAACAGATGCTGGCATCAAGTTCCTGAACTTTCCAGCCTCCAGAACCATGAGCTAAATAAAGGCCTGTTATTTATAGATTACCTGGTCTGTGGTATTGTTATGGCAACAGTAAACGGACTAAGATAGAAAATTGGCACTGAGAAGTGGGTCTATTGCTATAACAAATATCTGAAAACATAAAAGTAGCTTTGGAACTGGATAATGGGTAGAGACTGGAAGAATTTTGAGGAGCATGCTAGAAAGAGCCTGTATTGCCATAAATGGAGAATTAAGGGTGAAGTCTCAGAAGAGAAGAGATATAGGGAAAGTCAGAATCTTCTTAAAGATTACTTCAGTGGTCACGATTGTTGATAGAGATATGGACACAGTCTCTGATGTGGACAGTAAATGGCCTTTACTGTCTACATCTCTACCAACATTAACAGTAAATGGCCTTTACTGTCTATATCTCTACCAACATTAACAGTAAATGGCCTTTACTGGCAATATATCTACCAACATTATATTTAATATTGGTAGAGGCCATTCTGATGAGGTCTCAGACAGAAATGAGAAACAAGGTATTGGAAACTTGAATAAAGGGCATCTTTGTTATAAAGTAGTAATGGTGGAACTGTGTCCATGCCTGACGGCTTTATGGAAAGTGGAATTTGAATGACAAACTAGGATATCTGGTGGAAGAAATACCTAAGCAGTTAAGCATTCAGGCTGCTACATGGCCATTTTTAATCACATATAGTGAGATACAAGAACAAAGGAATGACTTAAAGACAGAATTTATAATTTAAAAAGAAGAAGAGTGAAAGATTTGGAAAATTTATAGCCTAGCCATGTAAAATATAAAAAGGTACATTTAGGAGACTGAACTCAGAGCGTGGCCCAGAGACTGCTTGCTGAAGAGATTAGCGTGAATGGAAGGGAGCCAGATGCTATTCACCAAGGCAATGGGAGAATGACCTCAAAGCTATTTCAGAGATTTTCGAGGCTGCCCCTCCCATCACAGGTCCAGAGCTCTAGGAGGGCAGAATGATTCTGGAGGACAGGCCTGGGGTAACGTCCATAGGCTCACTGCCCAGAGCTGCCTTGGAACCCTGCTCCCTGCATTCCAGTGCAGCATTCCTCAGCTGCCCCAGGCACAGCTCATGTGGGACCAGGTTGGTTTGGATTGCTGTTTTGGAGGGCACAAGCAGTAAGCCTTGGCAATGTCTACATGGTGCTAACTCTGCAGGGATGAGTGCATGGGTGGTGGGGTCATGGCAGCTTCCACTTAGTTTTCAAAAGATATATCAAACAGCTTGAGGCCCAGGAAGAAACTTATTGCAGGAGAAGAGCCACCACAGAGAGTCCCTACTAAGGCAATGCGTAGCAGGAATGTGTGGTCAGAGCTGTTACAGAGAGTTCCCACCAGGGCAGCACCTAGTAGAGCCCAAAACTCTAGAGCTACCCTTGTGTAACCCCAGCCTGGGAGAGCTGCAGTCATGAGACTCCAAACCAAGAGAAAGCCATGGGGACCTGGCTGCCTGAGGCCTTGGGGGCCCAATCCCCAAACCAGTGTGCCCAGGATTTAGAACATGGAGTCAAAGGAGATTATTCTCCAGCTTTAGGACTAAATACAGGTTTTTCTCTGCTGGGTTTTGGACTTACTTGGGGCCTGTTGCTGCCATATATTCCATTCTGCAATGTGTTGTATTCACTTCATAAATTCATACCCACGGATTCTCAGTAAATACATATTGTGTGTGAATAAAAACTATGGATCACTATTTATTCAGCCACCTATGGTTGGGCGTTTAACTCTAGCTTTTCACAATTATAAATAATGTTGTAATGAATGTCCTCCTATAAATAAATCCATACAGTCGCTTGAATATAGTTATAAGGTAAATTTCTCTTTCTTTTTTTTTTTTTTGAGATGGAGTTTCGCTATTGTTGCCCAGGCTGGAGTGCAATGGCATGATCTCGGCTCACCGCAACCTCTGCCTCCTGGGTTCAAGAGATTCTCCTGCCTCAGCCTCCTGAGTAGCTGGGATTACAGGCATGTGCCACCATGCCTGGCTAGTTTTGTATTTTTAGTAGAGATGGGGTTTCTCCATGTTGGTCAGGCTGGTCTTGAACTCCCAACCTTAAGTGATCTGCCCGCCTTGCCCTCCCAAAAGTGGTGGGATAACAGGCCGTCAGTCACCGTGCCCAGCTGGTAAATTTCTAGTAGTGAAATTGCTTGGCCAATATCTATGTACATTTTGATTTTCTTTTTTTTTTTTTTTGGTGGAGTCTGGCTCCTTCGCCAGGCTGGAGTGCTGTGTAGCGATCTCGGCTCACCAGCTCCGCCTCCCGGGTTCCGCCATTCTCCTCAGCCTCCCAAGTAGCTCGGACTACGAAGCCCGCCTGCGCCCGGCTAATTCTTTTTTGTATTTTAGTAGAGAGCCGGTTTCATTGTATTTAGCCGGATGGTCTCGATCTCCTGACCTCATAGTCCTTCCGTCTCAGCCTCCCAAAGTGCTGGGATTACAGGCTTGAGCCACCGCGCCCGGCTTGATTTTCAATAGTGTACTGGATTTCTTTTTCTTGCCTTTTCTGATCTGCTCTCCACCTTCTTCCAACCTACTTTCTTCCCTGGAAGGCTGATCCAGATGAAGAGGGTTAGCCTGTTCATCTTAACTTCTGACTTCAAAATGGATGTGACCATTAGTCACTACCAGCAGAAAGTCAGAGGGCAAGGAGTTAGAGGTCAGGTGGGCTTCTCCACTAGCAACTATTCATCTTGATTTTATAAGCCCACTTCCAGGCCTCCAGCAGATGCAGGGGTAGGAACAGCTCTGCTCTTTACTAGTCCCTGGTCCCAGCCTATCTCCTTCTTGGTTTCCAGCTGCTGCCCCTATCTTTAATAAATAGTCCCCTTTAAGCCCCTTAGGCCAGGCTGGTGGCTCAACCTGTAATCCCAGCACTTTGGGAGGCGGGGCAGGGATCCGCGAGGTCAGGAGATAGAGACCATCCTGGCTAACCACCCGGTGAAACCCCGTCTCTACTAAAATGCAAAAACTTGGCAGTGGTGGCAGGCCTGTAGTCCCAGCCTACTCGGGAGGCTGAGGCAGGAGAATGCGTGAACCAGGCCGGAGGCTTGCAGTGAGCTGAGATCCGGCCACTGCACTCCAGCCTGGGTGATAGAAGCGAACTCAAGTCTCAAAAAAAGCCCCCTTCAAACTACCCAGCTTGGGAGGGCCATCTGTTTCCTACCAAGATCCTGACTGATAAAGCGAGATTTTGCCAAACTGCCTTAAAAAATGTCTGTATATTCTTACACTTCCACCAGCAGTGTCTACAAGTGTCTGCTCCCCCACATCTTTTTATTATAGTGTATAATGAATCTTCTTAAAACATTACATTTTAATTATAAAATATTTATTAATAAAATGTAGAAATCCTTTAGATTTACAGAGGGCAATATTTGACATCCCCAACTTCGATCTCCTTTATTCTGTTTATTCTTTATTCTTATTTTTAGCTGAGGTATTTTGTTTCATTAAATCATAGTTTAGTTTCTTTTTTTCTTTTTTTTTTTTTGAGATAGTCTCACTCTGTTGCCCAGGCTGGATGGCAGTGGCATGATCTAGGCTCACTGCAACCTCCACCTCCCAGGTTCAAGCGATTCTCCAGCCTCAGTCTCCTGAGTAGCTGGGAGTACAGATGCGTGCCACCATGCCCCGCTAATTTTTGTATTTTTAGTAGAGACAGGGTTTTACTGTGTTGTCCAGGCTGGTCTCGAACTCCTGACCTCGTGATTCTCCCGCCTCAGCCTCCCAAAGTTCTGGGATTACAAGCGTGAGCTACCTTGCTGGCAGAATCTTGCTGTCTTCTAGTAAGCTCATTAAAGAGATTTGCAAAAATGTAAAACTATGTTACTCCTCTCGCTGAGCTTTTATTGCTTTGAAGAACATTATTTTTTGCATAAAAGTATGTTAACATGTAATGTGTTTTATCGTCATTTAAAAATGGATATTTAAACATTTTCTAAGTTTTAATTTCTAATGTGGTAAATATTGATAAGTATAACCCATATCAACAAATGTTCTTTGGAGTGTTCAACAAATTTTAAGAGCATCAATGGTTCCTAAATCAAGAGTTTCAGAATCACTGTTCTAGGGCAATTTACCTGAGTTTGATTTTACTTACAATTCATTAAAGTGTAGACACTATGAAGACGTGTTAACCTGCATGTTTTATTCTAGAAGAGGTGCAAATCATTTATATGCACTATAAATGATAACCTATGGTTTTATCATCTTGTACAACACCAGCCAGCTTTGTATCCAACCTAATCTTACTCTAATGCTTTGTCAAAATGTTTAAAGTCCACTTCCTCAAAATGCTTTTGAACCACTTTGACAGACACTAACAACATATACATATATGACGTATATATGCATATACATACTATACACACACGTGTGCATATTTCACAACGATGGCATACGGATTCCCTATTCTGAATCTAGCTCTTTCCACTTAATATACGTGAACGCACTCACTCTTTTCTTCGTCGTCTTGACTTTCTTCTGATGCAACGCCGAGTTTAACTCACAGCTCTGTTATTAATAAGAAACCCATAGATCCCACATATATGCATTTTCCCGTATCTGGCTCACTAACAAAAAGCTTACCGCAGCCCCAGCTTTAACCACAGGTTCCGAATACCCAGGCGGGAATTGAACACAGAAATAAGAAAGGCTCCACAGACAATGTGACAAAAATCCGAGCAGTCACGTGACACTGCACGCCCCATAATTTTTTTCGCCCTCTTCAAACATGGCGGCCAAGCGACCGCAGCGCAACAGCAGCCACGGGCCTCCTTCCGCATAGGAACCTCAATGCTGACTTTATCGGGCTCTTTTGTCAAAGACCACCTCAGGGCATAGCCCATGGGACAGCCGGGCCCGGGGAAAACAGCCCGGGGTCTCAGGGGCCGAACAAGCACGGACCGGAAGTTCTGCAGCCACGCCGTCCGGCGGAGCCGTTGGCTGCGGACGCCGGAAGTGGCCAGTCGGCAGGTCTGAGGCGGCGCTCTGTGTGTGAAGCGTACCTAGGGCGGGAGGCGACATGGAGCCCGGGGCGGCCGAGCTGTATGACCAGGCCCTTCTGGGCATCCTGCAGCACGTGGGCAACGTCCAGGATTTCCTCCGCGTTCTCTTTGGCTTCCTGTACCGCAAGACAGACTTCTATCGCTTGCTGCGCCACCCGTCGGACCGCATGGGCTTCCCACCCGGGGCCGCGCAGGCCCTGGTGCTGCAGGTGAGGCGGGCGGGCCTGCGGTCTGGGGAGCCGCCGCCCCCGGCCTGCCTTGACTCTTGGCGCCCGCTCCTCCAAGCTCTCCCAGCCTGTTTCCTCCTTTTCCTGGTGTCCTGGGGTTGAGCTTTCGAGAATGGCTTCAGTAATTTGAAGCGCGGATTGGATGTCAGTTTATTCCGCTGAGGGAGCAGCCGGGGTTCGCTCCGGACGTCCTGAGGTTTCAGAAGTAGTAAGCCGACTGTTAAGAGCCCTCCTCAGCACCCGGCAGCGCGTACCCCTCACGGTGCTGGGAGCTGCTAGTCAGGGAGTGAAATCCATGCAGGCCAGACAGAAGGAAGGACATTTACAGCAACAAAAACGTGCATGCCCCAGAACTACCAAAGACTTGAGCTGGCGGTGATGACGGAGGCATTGTGTGAATCAATGGGTGTGGCCGCTTGTTTGAAATGTGATTTCCCAGGTCAAAGACTGTCATTGTAGTGATTATTAAAATTTCATTTGAACTTAATTCTGTACCTTCCAGGTTAAGTTTATTGTATGTTGGAAGCGCTGTCAGTACTCATTCAGTAAAGTTGACTGGGCACTTTTGAATGTTTGCTGAATGTAGTTTACGCTCTTAGGTACGGGTGATAGGGGTGTTTAAGTAGTGGTTTCTCTCTGTTTGTGACACTTACAGTTAAAGAGGGAAAACCCAGAAAGTAATAGAAGACTTTGTAAGGGCAATTATTTGATGGAGCCCGTTGTAAAGAAAGGAGATAGAAATGATGGTTGAGAAGTGAAGAAGGTTTTATAAGAGAGATGGGACTTCTGATGAGATTGAAAGAAACTATTCAGCCAAGCATTCAGCCTGTTTGTAGAAACCCAAGAAGACAGAAATGCTGACGATACCTCCCCCAGTTCTCTAGATGTTACAATTTATAAAATGCTTCAGATGTTTCCTCCTGAAATCTTAATGCATGCTGCAGGTTGATCGGATGTTACTTTCCTCAGTAGAAGCCAAAGTTTTGACTGTCTTGGTAACTACCAGGGTAATAGGGCCAAATGAAGAATGGGGTTCCATTAGGGTTCAATTTCAGAACTTAAGGCTATTCCTCATCCTTGTCAGTGGCATAAGTGCCATCTTAGTGATCAGAGAGCTGTTGGAGGTGGCCTTTAGCAGGACCTTACGGCAGGTTAATGAAGTCTTGCCATTTGATCTTCAGTGTCTCTGTGAAATAGGTAAGTTTCAAGTTTACATACCAATTCAGCAAGGTTAAGTGATTTGACCGAGAACACACAGCCATTCACCGTAGAGCTGGAACTAAAAATTTCATTTTGTGAATTCCAAATCTTCCTGTTCTATTATTTAACCATTCCATAGTAGCATGAGAACACTTTTGTCCAGGATGATTGTAGTTTGCAGAAAGGTGTGGAGGAGAAAGGAGTATATACTAATATGTATAGTGTCAGATGTTTTATATTCTGGAGTTGTTGTCTTACTTAACCCTTAACATAACCTGAGAGGTTGATCTTTGTTTCGCAGATGAACTGACAGAGGTAGTGCACTCATTTACCTGGTAACTCATTTACCTGGTAACACCTCTTATAAGACACTTCCATAGGTTAGGGTTTGGTGACCAGTCTAATGAAGTAGTGGACATGGGGAGCAGGGATGGAGGAAGGGGAGGGATGGGTCAATGATGATCCAAGGTTTAAACTTGGGTGACTGGAATAGTGATAATGCATTAACTGAACTGTCACCTGGGTTTAGGGGAAAAAGTTCAGTTTTAGAGAGATTGAACTTGAAGTTCCTGGTAGGAGTCCCTGCCCATAGGCTATTGGAATTACTGGACTAGATCTTTTGGGAGCTAGAGCAACTGGAGTGGTTTGAGGGAGAGAGAAGAGCCAAAGGTGAAGAACAGATCTTGGGGAATAATCTTGGTGGAGAGCAGTCAGTTTCACAGAAACCCAAGAGGACAGTCTTCAGCAAATGGTTAAGAGAGGTGTCATGTTTTCTGGAAGTGGTTCTCAACCATCAGCATCGCTTAAGGAACTTTTTTTTTTTCCCCGGAGACAGAGTCTCACTGTCACCCAGGCTGGAGTGCAGTGGCATGATCTTGGCTCACCGCAACCTCCACCTCCTGGGTTCAAGCAATTCTCCTGCCTCAGCCTCTTGAGTAGCTGGGATTGCAGGCATGCACCACCACGCTCGGCTAATTTTTGTATTTTTAGTAGAGATGTGGTTTCACCATGTTGGCCAGGCTGGTCTCAAACTCCTGACCTCGTGATGTGCCTGCCTCAGCCTCCCAAAGTGCTGGGATTACAGGTGTGAGCCGCTGCACCTGGCCAAGGAACTTTTAAAAACACATATTCCTGGATATTTTGGTTGGGTAGATCAGGGTGAATCCTGGGAACCTGTTCTTTTTTGTGTGTATGTGTGAGATGGAGTCTTATTCTGTTGCCCAGGCTGGAGTGCTGTGGCGCAATCTTGGCTCACTGCACCTCCACCTCCCGGGTTCAAGTGATTCTCCTGCCTCAGCCTCCCGAGTAGCTGGGATTACAGGCATGCGCCACTATGCCCGGCTAATTTTTGTATTTTCGGTAGTAGAGATGGGATTTCACTACATTGGCCAGGCTGGTCTTGAACTCCTGACCTCAGGTGATCACCCACCTCGGCCTCCCAAAGTGCTGGGATTACAGACATGAGCCACCATGCCCGGCCGGAACCTGTTCTTTTATCCACAAAACCTCATTTGGCAGGAGGCTTGTAAAGGTGATTTCACTATTGACAAGGATTTTGTTGTGGGGTAGGACAACACTGAATGAGACTGAGTGACTTGGTACCAGCATAACATTATTTCTGTGTGGTAGTAGGTGATCTCCTGACCTCCCCACTCCTACTCATCTGCCTCTTAGGATTTTTTTTTTTTTTCCTGTCCCTAACTTGATGGCATAAAACTGCTTCCTGTGGTCTGCCCCTCTACCCCGACCAGAAGTGGGATGCTTGGTGTCTCTGCTGAATATAGGCAGAGAAGAATTTGGATGGGAGTGCTGGGCTGCATCATTGTGGAACTTCAAAGTGTTCCCTTAATATTTTGGGGAGTGCAGTGTTGGTGTAGAGTTAGGCAGCTCATACGTTTCCTCCTAAGAGTTTGCATAGCCTGAATACACAGCTTGAAGAACCTCAGTAGGAATGATGTATGTGAAAATTGCATTCCACTTTATAATACATTAGTATGTTTTAAGACAAAAATAGTTTAGACCGACAAGCCATTCATTGTAATCGATAATGCTGTTTTTTTTTTTTTTTTTGGAGTCCACTTTGAGAAGTGCTCCTTTGTAGAAGTCCTTGAAACTAGAATCAGGAAAGCTAGCTACATCCTGTTCCTCACATAAATTGTTGGGAAATCTTGGGAGAGTCACTTCACCTCTTGTCAGCTGAGAAGATTGATTGGAGGTCACAGATTGGAGTTCTCTTCCAGCTCCACGTTCTGTGACTCTAGAATGAATACTGAGAACACGTGATGGTTGGGAGGTTGGCAGTGGTAGCACTTCCTGGTGGTGTGAATGGGTAGGTCAGAGAAGGCTGGATGTACCGAGTGAGCAGAGGCAGTGGCATGGTGAGGACTATCAAGTCTGGGGATTCTGTGTTAGAAGTCTCAGGTGTTAGGAGAGAGAGTTCTTGTTGCTTTGCTTTTGTGGAGTTAAGATGAGCTGGAGTATCAGGAGGATGAGCAACTCTGACAGCAGTGGACTCAAAGCGGTAGAAACATGAATGTTAGAATGTAGTCAGGGCTTCAGGTTATCTGCAGAAGTAAAAGTGGTTCTGGTGTTGTTTCCAGTTTTTAACCTTTTAGGATTTTATTGATTTTTTTTTCCCCCCCTGCGTACATCATCATCTCCTTGCACTGTGTGGTGCGTGCTGCATAATTTTTTACTTCTTTTGCCAGCAGGAGCTGGGGCAAGTTACTTAACCTTTCCAAGCCCTATTTTTTCTCATTTTTGAAATGTTGATGCTGTCTTCTTCACAGGATTTTTGTGAGGGTTTTGAGAGAATGTTTGTAGAATCATTTGACACAGTCTGTTAGCACCCTTTTGACTGCCTGTGCAGTGCACACAACATTGTTATTTAATACCTGTCCACATTCTAGCCCTTTAGAATCTGACTCCCACCCTTGTCCCAGGTTGCTCTCTCAGCCTTTCCTCCCTCCAGTTGTTGCAAGAGTTTTTGCCATTCCTTGACAAGCCTATTCTTGGAGCTATGGCGTTTCCTCCAATGGTTCCCTATGGAAGATGTGCCTCTCATTCAAGGTCTAACTGGAATCCTCCTTGTTCCAAGAAGTCTCCCTAGATTTCTTTTGCCAGATATGCTGATTCCCACCCATACTCTGACAGGGAATTAAGGGCTCTGTCACGCCCCCTCTTGTATCAGAGTTTTCATGTGTGGGTATGTCTTCACTGTACTTTTTTGGTAGAGAGGTCCCAGCACCTTCATGGGTGTGACTGTGTCCCAGAAAATGTTAAGAACTTATTTACACACCAGAATTTTGAGTTCTTAGGAGGCAGCAGAAATCATTTTCATGTTTTTTTTCGTTTGTTTGTGTGTTTCTTGCACACTGTAGGCACATAGTAGATGTTTGTTGAATTGAATGTCCATGCAGTGTGGTGAAAAATAGCAGCAGTCCAGTAAACCTGGTTGCATTTGGAGAATTGAAGTTCAGCCATATTTTCATGTTTCATTTGTGAGTCTGAATTTTGGATCCTTTATAACCCACAGTTGTACCAGGACCGTGTATTCTTTGCATTGTGAACAAAACTGGGGTCTGTAAAAATAATGACAACAAAGACCATCTAACTGTGCATATTTTAGGTTTGTAAATATTGTTAGCCTTGGTTTGTAAGTTTTTGATTTTGTTGATTTTGGAATCCTCCTGTTAAACACTGTTTACCTGTCAGCTTTTGGTGAAGTGGCAGTGCATTTCCATTTTTCAAGTGGGAAAACTTGTCAGTTTATGACTTTTAGTTCTCTCCTTAACAGATTTTACCACATTTCTACAAGATATGTGGTACAGTATTGGGCAGATGAACTGATTGCTGGGTTGCTGTTTGATTTTAGGTATTCAAAACCTTTGACCACATGGCCCGTCAGGATGATGAGAAGAGAAGGCAGGAACTTGAAGAGAAAATCAGAAGAAAGGAAGAAGAAGAGGCCAAGACTGTGTCATCCGCTGCAGCTGAGAAGGAGCCAGTCCCAGTTCCAGTCCAGGAAATAGAGATTGACTCCACCACAGAATTGGGTGGGCGTCAGGAAGTAGAGAAAGTGCAGCCTCCAGGCCCACAGGACCCTGTGAAGGAAATGGCCCATGGCTCACAGGAGGCAGAAGCTCCAGGAGCAGTTGCTGGTGCTGCTGAAGTCCCTAGGGAACCACCAGCTCTTCCCAGGTGGGAATTTCTACTTTGCAGCTTCCTTCTTTCTTGCTTGACATCTGGTGTTTGTGTTTGTCCATAATTCATTCTTTGTAACACATCAATTCTTGATGTCAGTATTTATTTAGCTCTTCATATTTGCAAACTGCTGCATTACAGTCTTTCAGTTACGTAGGATGGGAGGTCAGTTGGCTTAAGGTCAGTTCCCTCATTAGATAAGGTCAGTAGTCATACAACCATTTGAGATACAGAGCCAAAATTAGAGCCTTGACTCCTCTCACAAAGACCTAACTTTATCTGTGTTTAGAGGCTTAGCCTCATCAGCTCTATTGTTTGTGTTTTTCTCTCTGCAGGAGCACTGCCAGGATGTGCTCATAGTGCCTGAGGTATAATGGACACCTGAAATGGCAGTCTGTTTTAGGTGACTGGATTCACATCCTGGCTATGCTGCTTCCTGAATGTATTACCTTGAGCAAGCAGTATAATCTTTCTGTGTCTCAGTTTTCTCCTCTGTAAAATGTCGGTGATAATAATAGTACCTGTCTTATAGAGCTGTTGTGAATTTTAAATGAGCCGATAGTCAAGCAGCTAATGAGCAGTAGAGCTTGAATGTGACATAAGGTTTCCCTGAATCAAGCCTCATGCTGTACTTGTACTCACTTTTTAGGAGTTATGTTTCGTGGGTGCTCTAAACTTAGTTATACAGTCCTTCCTTGCAGTCTGAGTGAGAGGAGCTGATCCCTTCTTGTGTGGGAGTTGTAGCAGTGTCTGCAAGACAGCCATGAGCCTCTTGGCCTGCTTTGTTTTTTGGAAAATTCACTCTCTTCCCTCTTTGATAGGATGGGTCACCTGTGTCCCCCCGAATCCCTGCCACCTTGAGTTCTCTTCTGTTTTTCTTACTCCTGTGCTCTCTTTCTGACCTGTTTTGGGGGAGATTGTGTGTGTGCATGCACATTTTTAAATAGAAACCGGATCTTACTCTGTTGCCCAGGCTGGAGTGCAGTGGTGTGATCATAGCGCAATATATGAATTGAACTCTTGGACTCCAGCAATCCTCTCGCCTCAGCCTCCTGAGTAGCTGGGACCGTAGGCATGCACCACCACATCTGGTTAATTTTATAATTTTTTGTAGAGATGTCTGCCATTATACCTGGCTAAATTTTTAAAAGATTTTCTTGCTGTATTGCCTAGGCTGTGGGGGAGTTTTTGAATTTTTTCTTTCTAGTTAGTGGAGCAAAGTGAACAACTTGGAATGGCTTATAAAATATGGAGTAAGAGAAAATAAGTTTTGTAAAGACAGGAGGGGCAAGATTGCAGAGTCTTAAAGGCCGGGCTAACTAATGAAGTTCAGAGAAAACAATTGTTTGATGGTGGAACCAAATTGATGGAGAAGGGGAGCAGTTCTTGAATATGGAGCTCTGGATGAGAAGGGGTGAAATAAAGATTTAGAGATTGGAAGTGGGAAATATAGGGTGGAAGGCAGACATCTGATATTTCCTTGCAGATCTTTTAAAAATATTTTTTGTAGTATAAATCTGCTGATAGTGAATTCTTTCAGCTTTTTTGTCTGAAAATGCCTTTATTTCATCTTGCATGTCTGAGGATATTTTTGCTGGATATAGAATTGCAGTTGACACTTTTTTTTGTTTTTGGTTTTCTTTAAACATTTTAAAGACTGTAATTCCATTGTCTTCTAGCTTGCACTGTTTCTGATGAGAAGTGAGTAGACATTCTTTGTTCCCCTGTATGTGAAATATCCCCATTCTTTTGTTATATCAGCTGCTTTTAAGTTATTATCATTAGTTTGAGCAGTTTAAGATTTACTCAGGCATGATTTTCGTTGTGTTTATACTATTTGGGGACTTTTGTGCCCACCCCTCAACCCCAACACACACACACACACACACACACTTAGGAGGTCTGTTTTCTCTTTGTCCTTCCTTTGGAATATTTTCTGTTGACCTGCCTTCAACTTTACTGTCTTTTCTCCTTTAGTGTCCAATCTTTAGTTAAACTCATCTAGTAACTTCTTAATTTCAGATAGTTTATTTTTCAGCCCTGCTGGTTCCCTTTGATTGTTTTTTATGGCTTCGATTCCTACCTTGGTTTTCCTTTAAATCCTTCAGTATACTTACAATAGTTTAAAGTCTTTATCTGCTAATTCCATTATCTCTGTGATTTCTTGGTTTATTTCTATGGATTGAGTTTTCTCCTGATTTTGGGTCACATTTTCTTTTTCTTTCAAATGTCTGATAATTTTTGATTGGATGCTAGACATTAACAAATGTTATGCTGTCGAGTCTCTGGGTTTTGGTTTCTTCTGTTGAGTGTTGAGTTTTGTTCTTGCAGGCAATTAATTTATTTGCTGATCAGAATGATCTTTTTGAAGCTTGGTTTTTATTTGTATTGATTGATCAATTGATTGTAGAGTCTTAATGTTACCCAAGCTGATCTGGAACTCCTGGTCCCAAATGATCTTCCCACCTTGGCTTACCAAAGTGCTGGGATTATAAGTGTGCACCAATGTGTCTGGCCTTGTTTTTCAGTTTTGTTAAGCTGTGTCTAGGGTACTTTTATTTTAAAGCTAGCTTAGTCTTCTAAGACATACCTTTTTGGGGCTTCTGAGTGCTCCAGCTGTTTAGTGAGGTCTTTCCATTCTGGCTGGTTGAGGCTTGAACATCTCCCAGCTCCAGGGATTGTCCATCAGTTACCCAGTTCCCTACTTGTCTCATGGAGTTGCACTTTACACGTGTGCAGTTTTGTATTCAGCCAAAGACTCAAGGGGATCCTATGAGGTTTTCTAGAGTTCTATATGTAGCCCCTCCTTACTAGTAGTCTTTCTGTAAAATAATCAGATGTGAGAATGAAGATTGAATATACAAAGTTGTTTGTCATAGTCCACTTATGCTGCTATAACAAAATAATATAGCCCGGGTGGCTTATAGACTACAGAAATTTATTGCTCACAGTTCTAGAGACTAGAAGTCTAAGGTCAAGACTGGCCGATTCAATGTCTGGTGAGAGCCCACTTTCTGATTCATAGTTACCTCACTGTGTCCTCAAATGCTGAAAGAGGTGAGAGAATGCTCTCAAGTCTTTTATGAGGGCACTAATTCCAGTCATGAAGGCAGAGCCGTAATCACCTCGCGAAGTACTAATCCCAGTATCTTGGGATTAAGATTTAGCATAGGAATTTTGGGACACAAACATTCAGTCTATAGCATTGTTCACTTCAGTTCTATTTATTCCAACATTACTTATATTAGCAAAATTTTGGAAGAATGCTGAATTTCTATAATAAGGGAATGGATAAATACATTTATAAAATGCTTTTAAAGGTTACTGACACGGTTATTGTGATGGTCAGTTTCATTTGTCAGTTTGGCTAAGTTACAGTCCTGGTTATTCAGTCAAACACTCATCTTGGCATTGCTGTCACGGTATTTTGTGGATGTGATGCAAGTTAATAATTGGTTGACTTTAAGTAAGGGTGATTGTCCTAGGTGATCTGAGTGGGCCTGATCTATCAGCTGAAAGCCTGAAGAACACAGCAGAGCTCCCCTGACGTAGAAGAAATTTCTCCGATGGACAGCAGCTGCACTCAGTTTCTGGAGAGTTCCACATTGGCCTGCTATGTGGATTTCAGACTGGCCTAGCCAGCCCCCACAATCATGTAAGCCAATTTCTTGCAGTAACTCTCTTAATAAATACATTTATCCCTTGGTATCTGCAGGGGATTGGTTCCAGGTCCCTCGTGGATACCAAAATTCATGGATGGTTAGGTCTCTTACATAAAACAGTATAATATTTGTGTATAACCTATGCACATTCTCCCGTATACTTTAAATCATCTCTAGATTACTTACAATCCCTAATACAATGTAAATGCTATGTAAATACTTGTTACACTGTATTATTTAGGGAATAATGACAAGAAGTTTGTACGTGTTCAGCACAGACAAAACAATCCTTTTTTTGAATTTTATTTTATATTTTTTGATACTGCGTCTTGCTCTGTTTGCAGTGACTTGATCTTGTTTCACTCTAGCCTCTGCCTTCTGAGCTCAAGCGATCCTCCCACCTCAGCCTCCCAAGTAGCTGGGACTACAGGCGTGCACCACCTTGCCCAGCTGATTTTTGTATTTTTTGTAGAGATAGGGTCTTACTATGTTGCCCAGGCTGGGGTCGAACTCCTGAACTCAAGTGATTCACTCGCCTCAGCCTCCTAAAGTGCTGGGATTACAGGTGTGAGCCACCATGCCTGGCCTTTTTTTGGGAGTATTTTTGATCTGCAGCAAATATTTTGATCAATATTTTTTGGGAATATTTTGATTTGGGATATGGAACTCATGGATAGCGAGGACTGACTATATCTGCTGCTTCTGTTTCTTTGGTAGAACCTTGACTTATACAGATATTTTCATGATATGTTAAGTGAGAAGGGGAGAATTCAAACTATATAGTCTAACATCAAATTTGAAAACTTTAAAAATTATATATGTAGAAAAAAAGGCTGGAAGAAAATAATAGTAGTAATCCCAGAGTGGTGGAATTGTGTTCTTCATTTTTATCTTTGTCGCTTACTATATTTTCTAATTTTTCTGTAATGACCATTTATTTTGTTTCATTAATTTTTTTGTGTGCCTTTTATGATCTCTAAAAAATGAAAAGGGGGGATTGGTTTTGATTTCTGAGTAATAGAGTAGAATAGCTACTTTGTTGTTTTATAGAGACCCTATTTTAAAATTCTTGAACCAATGAATTATGTTCTGGGTTAGAATTAGAGTTAGTTTTGTGAGTTCTACCTTAAAAATAAGTATAGAGTGAAGACTTGCATATGTTTCCGGAAAGGTAACCTTTCTAATTGGTAGCTCTTTGTTCAGAATAGACTGGTATTGCGAGAATCCTAATCAAACATTTCCAAGGACTGGAACATTCTCAGCTTCAGTTACTTGTTTTCCTCTAACAAAACAGGAAGTTGTGGCACTGATCTCTGGTTATACCTGAAATGTAGTATTTTAGCAGATTTGAAAGTAGAACATGAAAGACCATCCTTTTCCTTGTTCTACCTTTAGCAGTACCCCCAGTCCTCCCACCAATGTTCAGGATGGTTTATCCTATAAACTGTAGATCTACAGTTCTTTTAATTGAGTAAGTTAAGGTAGTTATTCTTTAGAAGATCACACAGAAGCACCGCCTTTTGTGGGCACTCTGTCTAAAATCAGTTACCTAGAATCTAAGTCTTAGATTGCTGATTTCTGCTGACTCCTGCTTGACACGTTTTTTGGTTCTAACCAGTATTAGGCAATAGCTCCCTTTTTGTATGCTACAGTAAAGTCACATCACATACTTATTTAATTTAAATAAATTCAGTGTAAGTTCTGGGAAAAAAGAAATTATTAAAAATAATGTATTTATATTTTGTATGTATGTATTTTGAGTTTTATTTTTTTAGAGACAGGGTCTTGCTGTGTTGTCCAGGCTGAACTCAAACTTCTGGGCTCAAGTAATCCTCCTGCCTCTATATATGCATTTTTGTTATAAGGTGTTCATTACTGTATACAGACAATTGTTTTGTGTTTCAGTAGAGTATAATTTATGTAACAATACAATTCATTCCTTGTAGAATACAGTTTATGACTTTGGACAAATATAGTCTTGTAACCACCGCAGTCAAGATAGATGACCGGTATGGTTTAGCTGTGTCCCCACCCAAATCTCATCTTGAATTGCAGTTCCCATAATCCCCACATGTCATGGGAGGGACCCGGTGGGAGGCAATGAATCATGGGGGCGGTTATATCCATGTGGTTCTCGTGATAGTGAGTTCTCATGAGACGGTTTTATAAGGGGCTTTTCCCCCTTTGCTTGGCACTTCTTCCTGCTGCTGTGTGAAGAAGGATATGTTTACTTCCCCTTCTGTCGTGATTGTAAAGTTTCCTGAGGCCTCCCCAGCCATGCTGAACTGTGAGTCAATTAAAGCTCTTTTCTTTATAAATTACCCCGTCTTGGGTATGTCCTTATAGCAGTGTTAGAATGGACTAATACAATGACATTTCCATTGGTGCCAGACTCCCAGATCCTGGCAACCTTGTGCCTGTGTTCTGCCTTAAAGCTGTTGCAGCATACATTGTTATTTATACATAATAATGTACAGGTTTCATTTACAGTATTTTCAGGGTGATTTGGGGGAAATTTTATTTTGACCTAATTTTACCATCACTCTGATTTTAGCATCTCCCTGACTAATAACCTACAACTGGTCTGAATTTCATTCTTGCTCCTGCCCTGCTGTTGCTGCCAGGACATGTCAAATGAAGATCAGAAATACTCCCACCCTAGTGCTTAAAATAACCTATCTTTTTTTTTTTTTGAGACGGAGTTTTGCTCTTGTTGCCCAGGCTGGAGTACAATGGCGTGATCTTGGCCTACTGCAACTTCCACCTCCCAGGTTCAAGCGATTCTCCTGCCTCAGCCTCCCAAGTAGCTGGGTGTGCAGGTGCCTGCCACCATGCCTGGCTAATTTTTGTATTTTTTTAGTAGAGACAGGGTTTCACCATGTTGGCCAGACTGGTCTCGAACTCCTGACCTTGGATGATCCACCCGCCTCAGTCTCCCAAAGTGCTGGAATTACAGGCGTGAGCCACCATGCCCGGCCCAAAGTAAATAACCCATCTTATTCCTCAGAGAAGAGTGAGAATTTGAGCACACAGATATTACCCTATTTGTACAAGATAGCATCAGAGAATGTGCTTATATTCTGTAAGGATACTTTACAGTTGTAGTAGTTGTTAAGGCTGGGCGTGGTGGCTTATGCCTCTAATCTCAGCACTGTTAGAGGCCGAGGCGGGCTGATCATTTGAAGTTAGGAGTTTGAGACCAGCCTCATCAACATGGTGAAACTCCATCTCTACTAAAAATACAAAAAATTAACCAGATGTGGTGCGTGCCTGTAATCCCAGCTACACAGGAGGCTGAGGCAGCAGAATTGCTTGAACCCGGGATGTGGAGGTTGCAGTGACTTGAGATCGTGCCACTGCACTCCAGCCTTGGTGACAGAGCAGAGCAAGACTACATCTCAAAAAAAAAAAAAAAAAAAGTTCACAGTAAAGACTTTGTAAAAAGTGAAAAGTGCCATTTGAGCTTCAGTGTTTGTGTAATACTAGACTGAGTGACCAGTGCCTGCAGACATAATTAGGACTGTGGAAGAGAGGGGCGCAAAATCTGCAGCATCTTATGACATAGTCACTAATTAGGCATTCATCAAGAGCTGCCTGTTAGGGTTTGCCTCTTGGATGACATCACAATAGGGTTTGGTGTTGGTTTTCTGGGCACGGGCTGTCAGTGTCAACTTTCATAGCACCTGCAGTTCAGACTCTTGACCTGCAGGTGTTGCTGTAGGCAGTGGGATGGTAACTGCCTTTGCTAGTGCTGGGATGCTGACAAAAATCTCCAAAAGGCTGTGTCAGTTCTGGGCTTTTCTCTTTAAAAATCACGAGCAGAATTCTTTAACAAAGAAGAAGGAAAATATGGTAGCACTAAGAATGTCAGTTACTGCCTAGAAACTGTTGTCTTTGTCCTGTGTGCTTGGACTGGGTGTCTTCTTGTCCTTTGGATGAGGAACAGAGTGCTCCAACACTGTTGGTGTGCACTGGGCAGTGACAGGGCCCTGGGTCCAACCAGGCCATTCCTCCTGCCCTGGACAGAGAAGCAGAGTAGTGGCAGTGTACCAAGAGGGTGTCATGGAACAATTTGACATATTAACCCCTTCTAGGACAAGCCCATTAGAACATAAAACCTGAGAAAACTGTTCAGTACTTTCTCTTGCTTTGGGTAGTGTGGCCTTTGTGCCCAGTTACAGGGACCTCAGTGCTTCTTGGGAGGGGAATGGCATCATTTGGAAAATAAGTTTCAGGTTTCCTAATAGTGTCCTTGGCAGATACTTCATCATCATCAGACTGCTCCCTCCTGACCTGGTCCCCGTAGGTATGGGTGCTCTTCACTCCTCTCATCAGCAAAGTCTTTCCAGTAGTACATCCCTCTGCTTTCCCCAGCAGATAACCCTGCCTCTTTGGAGTTTGTGCTTCGTTTTACGTTATTCCTTTACGGCTGGCTGTGCCCACATTTTCAGTGATACAGGACAGAGACTTACTCAGCCTTTCTCACTTCCTAGCCCTTTATGAGGTGACCCCCAGTGCATGCCGAATTCCATTTCTTACTACCTCTTTTTTGGTTTTGCTTACTGTTTTTGCTCAGTCTGTTATAACAAAAGTACTGTAGCCTGGGTGGCTTATAAACAACAGACATTTATTGCTGACAGCCTCTAAAGGAGGCTAGAAGTCCAAAATCAAAGTGCCAGCAGGTTCAGTGGTGAGGGCCCACTTCTTGATTCATAGACCTGTCTTCTCATTGAGTTGTCATGTGGTGAAAAGGGCAAATGAACTCCCTTAGGCCTCTTTTATAAGGCCACGACTCACATTCACTACGGCTCTGCCCTTATGACCTACTTGCCTCCCAAAGGCCCCACCTCCAAATAACATTACTTTGGAGGTTAGGTCTTCAACATGAATTTTGGAGGGACACAAACATTCCTTCTATAGCATTCACCCACCTATCATGACATCTGTGGCTCTTGATGTCCCTCGGGTGGGCTGTCAGGAGAATAGAAAGGTGCCTGTGCTCCGGGCCTGAGACTTCTTTCTGTGTGTAGGTGCACACTGCCTGAGAAAGTTGGGTTCCTTGTTTTGTCTTTAAACAGCTTCTCCTTTACTATTCAAGGCTTTTTCAGGTGCCCATTGCAGGAGACCCCTTTGTAGAGTCATGGGGGCTTAATCAGAATCCCCTTCTCTCCATATACCCAACTCCATAGGCTCTGGTGAGGATTGAATGAGATCTGCTTAGCATGATTCCTGAGAGAGTGTGAACTCAAGTAGATAACTAGCTATTATTGTTACTATTATTTCTCTTGAAAAAGCTTTTCATTTTTCTTTCTGATTATTTATACTCAGTGTACAATGTTTGGAAAATACAGGTAAGTATATAAAGAACATTCCTTCACTTCCTATTAACTTTTTGAGATATTTTCTATGGCTTTTCTTTCCTTTCTTCTTCCTTTTCCTCTTCTTTTTTCTTTTTTGAGACAGAGTCTTACTCTGTTGCCCAGGCTGGAAGATAGTGGAGCACAGTGCAATTGTAACTCAGTGCAACCTCGACTTCCTGGGCTCAAGCTGCCTTCCTACCTCAGCCTCCTGAGTAGCTGGGTTCACAGATGTGTACCACCGTGCCTGGCTAAGTTTTAAAAAATTTTTTGTAGAGACGAAACTCCCTGGTATTGCCCAGGCTGGTCTCTCAAACTCCTGGGCTTAAGTTATGCTCCTGCCTGAGCCTCCCAAAGTGCTGGAATTACAGGCGTGAGTGTCTGTGCCCAGCCTGTTTTTTTCTTAATGTAAACATATACATAAATACATGTATGTATATTTATAAAATTTTATTACACTTTATCTTCTTTTATGCTAAACAGAGTATTCTGAGCATTTCCTGGTATTCCTTTTGCTGATTTTGAATTCATGATGTAGACTAGCCTGGCCAGTATGGTGACAGCCCGTCTCTACTAAAAATACAAAAATGAGCTGGGTGTGGTGGTGCGTACCTGTAGGAGGCTGAGGCAGAAGAGTTGCTTGAACCCAGGAGGTGGAGGTTGCAGTGAGCTGAGATGACGCGACTGCACTCCAGCCGGGGTGACAGAGCGAGACTTCGAATAAAATAAATGAATTCGTGATATACACTGTTGAGTGTTGTCTGCCTGAAGTGGCTCTTGTCCTTGGATGAGGGCGTATGCTGCATAGTATGCACCGAGAGAGAATAATGAATTGAAAGCCAGGGGTTGAGGGATGTCTGTCTGTTTCTCGTCAGATTCAGCTTATGCACTGAGAGAGAATAATGAATAGAAAGCCAGGGGTTGAGGGATGTCTGTCTGTTTCCCCTCAGATTCAACTATCTGTGGACCCCACCTGGGGATCGAGCCTTGGGCCACCTGGCTCAGTCTCATCTTGTGTCATAGCTGCTATTTCACCTTTCCAGCGATTCACCCTGAAACTGCACCTTCTTTAAGAAAGCTCAGGCATAAGAAGCCTCCAGGCGATTTGACTTAAATCACAAGTCAGGAAAACCTGATTTAAGTTGTTAGGAGGACTTTAAAAAAATTATCACAAGAAACATTGCATTTTTATTTTTTATTTTGCAATTTATTTTTATTTTGCAGTGAAGGTTATATGCTTCATTTTTAGAAAGCAGTATTGAGTTTGCTGGATATTGAAGTTATATCAGAAAATAACCTGGTATCTTAACTTTTCAGAGTTGGATGGGTTTGAGGAGCATGTGGTCAGGGAGGAGGAAGAGAAGTGTTAGAATCATCTATGAAGTCTTTCCCCTGGAAAAATATATATTTCCAAAAATTGAGAACCAATGATCTGCTTCCTTTTTACAGATGACGAAATTGAGATGTACAATGATCAAGTGCTTTGCTTAAAATCATACATTTAGAAGATAGGGCCAAAGAGTTATTGGGGATTGAAGCAGAACTACCTCGTGGACTGAGGATTTATTTGCATTGCCGTGGTAGAAAAAAGTGACTAATTACCATACTATCTGAGAGATACTTTTTAAAAACTAGCCAATTTCTTTTAAAATAACCAACTTCTATTTGAATATTTTTCTATACTAATAGTTCTACTTTTTACGCTAGCTTGGTTTGTTTTGATGTTGGAAAGGTAATGTACGTACTTCACAAAATGTTTATTAGGTAGAATTTGAAATACAAAAGACAGTAGACAGAAGAACATGACTCCTCATGTGCTCATTGCCCAGTTCCAACAGCAGCCTGCTTTTCTCCCTCCTGGGTTATTTTGAAACAGATTCTGCCTTGTATCATTTCATCTGTAAATATTTTCAGCCACTGTTTAAACTTCCAGTTTTCTTTTAGTGTCTTAATTAAAAGAAAGTTCTGTTTGAATCAGGCTATTAATAAGTCAACCAATGCCTCATAGTTGACCTTCCATTTTTCTCTCTTTTTTTTTCCCTCAAAATTTATTTGGTAAAGTAAATCAGGTTATTTGTTTCTATTTCCCACTGGCTGGATTTTGCTGATTGTTACCCACGTGTGGTTTAGCATGTCCTCTGTCCTATTTCCTGTAAGTTGGAGTTGGATTTAGGGTAACATTTTTGAAAGTTATGAGAGTATGTAATAGAAACAGGTTCTTCCTAGAGGTGACTGTTGTCAATATCGTCTTTTGCAAAATTTTTATATTTTATGTGTATGTATATATTTTCCGTATTATATGTAGTACACATGCACACACAAAAGCACATCTGTGAGTGTTGCCTTTGTCATATCCCTGGAATGTGCTGTGAACCTTTGCACTAGATAAGCAGCTGACACTGACTGAATACTTCCTATTGCCAGGTAGCTTCTCCTTAGTGTTCACATAGGTTTTTCACTGTCTTCACAACTCTTTGAGGCCAGTCTGTTGCCTTCCCATTTTGTAGTTTAGGAAACTGACCCAGGCTCATGTTGTTGAGCAGTGGAACCCAGTTTGCCTTTGGGTGGTTTGCCCTGAGATTCTCCGCTATTTTAAAATGCTGATTCCTTATGTTCATATTGTTTGGTCCATAAAACATAAAATAAAATAAAATGCTTGGACCATTGCTCTAGAGATCTGATTTAATTGGTCTGAGTATGGCCTCTTCTGTGTCATGTCTGGATTTTCAGAAGCTTTCCAGGTGACTCAGATGTGTGGCCAAGATGTTTATTAGCTGCCGTATAGTATTCTGCTATGTAGATCTTATTATTTAATGAGTCCCCAAGGAGTGTGTACTTGTTTCCAGTGTGCCAGCATCACAAATGATGTTGCAATGAATATGTGTTTTAAGTGTCTCTTGGAACATGTGTATGAACATCAGCTAAATGAATTCCCAGAACAGGAATTACTGGGTCAAAGGGTATGGCGTTTGTAATTTTGATGGATGTTGCTAAGTTGGCCTCAGGGAGTTTGTGTCAGTTTGTTCTCTCACTGCTAGGTTGTCTGAGGGTACCCGACCCCATCCTAGGTGTCAGCCGGAGTCCCTAAATCCTTTCTGGGCTACTGTTACCTTTTCTTCTTTGGTTTTCTTTGAAATGTCATTCACTTTTGAAGTATCTTGGATTTAACTTTGTATATGTTTCTGTATTTTTTTCCATTCTGTGTATTTACAAATACTAAACCATTTGTTCAGTTTGTTAGTACCACGCTATTTTGTTTATCATAGCTTTATAATACATTTTAGCACTTGGTAGAACTAGTGTTTAATCTTTTTACCCCCAGATTTTTCTCAAATATTCCCATAAATTAATTTTTGCATATGAAAATTCTGTTGAAATATTCATTGAGAATACATTAAATTTATGTTTTGCATCTTTACATTGTTAAGTCTTTTGGTCTAAGAAAAAGTTATGTCTTATTTACTCAAGTCTGTAGAATTTTAATCTTTTTATTCAGTAAGTCCTATACACCAATATTGAATTCTGTTACTGATTTCTAATAGTTTCTCAGTTGATTTTCTTGGATTTTCTAGGAGTGCAGACTATTTCTTATTTATTGTAGTATTTTAGTAACAACTGTATTTAGTAATAAGTCATATATGTATTTGTCACATTTAGAATTCTAAATGTAATTGTATTTTTTTCCTCCCCCTCAAAATTTGTTGCTGAGCAACTGGAAGGATGGAGCTGGCAGCCACTAAAGCACTGGAGGGGAAGCTTCTCAGGGGTGACTGGGGTTGGTCACGGCTGCCATCAATCTGAAAAGCTGGCCAGTGGTCGAGGTGGCATTACTGAGTAGGCAGTAGACACACGAGTCTGGAGTTCTGAGAAGAGTGGGAACTGGGATGGGCATTTGGAAAGCATTAGCATTTAGATGCATTTAACCATAGACTGGGTAAGATCACCAAGGCAGTGAGGGTGGATAGAGGAGACCAACCTGAGAGCATTCCAGGAGCTCTTGTGACTGGTGCAGTAACCCCTCCTTTAGACCTGTTGCTTCATCTCTGGTTTGTTCATGGAGTCTGGATGAGCACCTAAAATCTTGTGTCACTTTTGTGAGCTTTTGTTACCCCTTGCTTCTAAGAGGTATATCTAAAGTCTCTGTGTCATCTCTACTCTGTAGTGGGTGGCTTCAGTGTGTCCCTGGGTAGGTGATTCTCTATTCTCTGTCCCATGAGTGGTGGCTATAAACACTTCTGTGTGTTTACATACTCCTATGTGTTTACAAAAAATCTTTATGTGCTTTTCCTGTGCAAACTGTCCTTTGTGTATCTTTTCTTGTGGCCACTCATGCTTGCCTGCTCATTCTGTCAGCAGAGAAGTCAGGAGGAGGAGAGTGGGACTGACCTAGATCACCTGGCCCTGAGCTGGTCGTTACCATGTGCAGTTGACCCTCTGTATCCTTTGGTTCCATATCTGCAGATCCAACCAACCTTGGATTGAAAATACTAAAAAAGCTCAAAATCATAAAAAATAATACAATGATAAAAAAATGCAAATAAAACATTTAACAGCTATTTACATAGCATTTACATTGTATTAACTATTATGAAGCTAAAGATGATTTAAAGTATACATGAGGACGTGCATATGCAAATACTACACCATTTGATATCAGGATATCAGGGACTTGAGCATCTTTAGATTTTGGTATCCTCAGGGCTCTTGGAACCAGCGCTCTGTGAATACCAAAGGACAACTGCATATCTACTCGCTGGGTATTATTTGTCATTACCATGGAAGGCAGGGAGTTTGTTCATTGTGGATTCTACTGCCTGGCACATAGTTGGCACTCAGTAAACAGCTGAACAAATAATGATTGAAGTTAAAAGTCACATTGAAGATGATCAACCTTTGAATTTTAACATATCTCATTAATGCTACTCTTCAGTAACATTTAGTTTTTCTCATATTGTCACATTTGTGTATGTTCCCTGTCTTATGAGGGCAACTCAGAGTTGTGCTTTAAACTTGCTAGTAGTTTGAACTCTTGGTTTGGTCAAAGTAAAGATAAATAAAAAATAGTTAAAAGTTAAACTTGCTAGTAGAGGCCTGAGGCCACTTTTTTGTCTTCCAGCAATTATGCTGAGCCATCAGGCTGTCAGCTGCCCCTTCTGGTTTTGTTGTTTGTGCTCTTGCCCTTCTTTCCCTTCCCTTGTGGACTGCTTCCGTTGCAGCCCCTGAGTTACAGATGCCCAGGACCATGCAGAGCCCGGTCCACGCAGGCCTCGTGCTCTCTGAGCCACGCTGTGAGGGAATTGGAGTAACCTGAGTTTTTATATCTTCTTTAATTAAGCCAAGGAATTTGCTGTGGAAGCAGCATCTGAGTGACAGGCTGACATTGGGGGGACCTCAATCTGAGCCTGAACGTGTGGGCAGCTCTGTCCTGTAGAATTTGCTTTGAGACCCTCTGGAATAAGTCATCTCAAATGACTTGGCTCTGAGTTCTGTGAGCTGAGAAATCAGATTTGGAGCATGTTATCTGGTCTTTAAAGTAGCAGCTGTGGGATTCTGAAGAGTGAGGGTCAGATCTGTGGTCTGGCTGCTGGCTGCTGTGGTATGGAGTCAGTCTGTTCTTAGTAACCAAAGACTAGCATATTCTCTCTCTCATATAACTGTTAATGTCTGTTTATTTTTTGGTCTTTTAAAAAAGTCTTTGAATTTTAGATAATTCACATCTACCAAAAAAATTGCAGAAGTCATGCAAATAATTCTCAAATAATGCTCTTCACCCAGCTTCACCAAATGTTAGAGTCTTTTATAATAAGGGATTACCATTAGCTCATCTGTAGACCTTGTTTAAATTCCGCCTGTTGAATGATGTCCTTTATCCTTGGCTCAGGGTTCAATTTGTTATTGTCATTATATTCGTGGTTGTGTCTCTTTTCGGTCTCCTTTATCTGGGACAGTGACAGTTTCTTGGTCTTTTCATGACCTTGACACTTTTGAAGAGAACTGGTCTTTTTTTTTTTTTTTTTTTTCTTTTTTCTTCATTGCTTTTTTTGTTTCTTTTTGGGTGGAATGTCCCTCATTATAGTTTTGTCCAATGCTTCCTTATGACTGTATTTGTGTTACATATTTTTGGCAAGGATACCACAGAAGAATACCACAGTGGGCCCTTAGTGTGTCATGCCAGGATTTGCCCCATTCCTTCTGATGTTAATTGTGATCATAACTGTGATCATTTGGCTGAATGGATGACTGCACATTTCTTCCACTGTGGAGTTATTATGTTCCTTTTTGTAATTAATAAGTATCTTGTGGGGAGATACTTTGAGACTAGATAAATATCTTGTTTCTCAGGATACTTTTACCACTAATCTTAGCAACCACTGATTATTCTTGCCTGAAACAATTATTACTGTACTGTTTGCTAAATGATTTTCTATTTTTATCATTCTTTCTCCCTTTATTATTTAGAATTATACTTGTCAAAAGACAATATTATAACAAATTTAGTTTAAAGATCTAGTTGGCTTTTGTGTTTCTAGAATTGGGCAACATTTTATTCTATAAAATAGAATGAGTATTCCTATGAGCTGACCAAAGGAGTCAGGTTTTATAGGCAGAAAAGGGCTGAGAAAACAGACAGAGAGAACAAAAAGCAGATCGTTTCAAAGTCACTTCCTCATAGGGTTGAAATAGAGAGGTCTTCCTTACCTGCTGACTCAAGTTGACTGAAATCTCCTGTTTTTGTTTGTTTGTTTGTGTTTGGTTGGTTTGTTTGTTTGAAAACTGGCCCTTTTTAAAGTACATTTTGATTATCTCCATTCTGGTTTGGTCTGGTGTGCTGGGGCCTTGTGCAGGAGCTCAGTCCAAAACAAATGGACTGTAAGGACTGTAAGTTTCACATGCTGTAAGGAAGAGCTTTTCTTTCTCCTCTACTTGTTTATTAGTTGTTGGTGTATGTCAGTGTGTATTCATGGACAGTTATTTTATAGGTTATGGTCCATTACTATTGTTTAATTCCTCAAGTGGCTTCTTCCAGTTGTCTTTTCCTGTTAACATGTTTGCATCATTTTTCAAGCACTTCTTTACTTTCTTGAACACTACAGGAAGTTCCAGGTTTGAGTTCTTTTCCTGCCCTGGCTGTGGAATGGACCCCTTCTCCAAGAAGTCCTTGGGTTTTGCTAAGAGATTGGGATTACAAGCCAAGAGCTGGGCCTGCTGTGTTAGTCGGTCCTGTGGTGTCAGGCTTCTAGACTCTCCCAGTGGATGAGCAAGAAGGATACCCGTCTCCTACCTTGTGGTTTGCTGCTTTGATCTCTGAAACTGTTACATTTATCTTTTTACTTCCTGACTCTAGTCTTTTCCCCCCTTTAAAAAAAGTTAGGGTATGGAATGAGAGTGTGAATCTTGGAGTCTAGAAACCATGCATTCAGTTGCTAGTTCTGACACTGATAAGCTGTCTGGCATTGAGCAGATTCTTTTGTCTCACTGGGCCTTAGTTTTCTTTTCTTTTTCTTTCTTTTTTTTTATATACAGTAGGGTGATAACAATTAGAGGGCTGTTGTAAGGATTAAATGAGATAGTATAATTAAAGCTTTCAGTATAAGCTAAGTACTAGGTTTGGTTCTTGTTTTCAGCAAGTATATATGGAATAATTTTTTTTTTTTTTCAGGGCCTTGGGGCAAATGGTGTTTAAGATTGCCAGCCTGCCCCAATCTTCTGCCCTGTCCCTGCTGGGCCTCATTGGGGACCTTGGTCTCTAACCTGCCCCTTGATCGAAGAGCTCCACCTCTGACTTGTCCCTTGATCTGGGAGCTTGGGCTCTAACTTGGCAGCCTGGATCAGGGGATTGGCCGCTGACTGATGCAGAGGAACCTCTGGCTTCTCTTTCTTCCCTTGAGCAGTTGTACAATTTGAGTCAGTAAGGGAGAGAGAATGGCTCCTTTCTGGCCACCCACTAGCAGAAGTTTTGGAGTGGGCGCTTCGCCGTTCCCATGTTAAATGAGCAGTTCTGATTCTGTCTGGGCACATTCTGCTTCTGAAAGCAAAATTTCACACCGATCTCTGTGGGTGGTATTATTGTGAGGGCCATTGGAAGAGACTCTCCTTCCCTCCCTCCTTTTCTGTCATAACTTTTCTATCTTTATTGACCCATTCTTCAGTAGGGGTGAGATGCTGGCTCAGCAGGCCCTGTAATAGCAGCACACTCAGCCCTGTAGAGGCTGGAGGAAGTGACACCCAACCTTCTTCACCACGGGGGGCCAGTGAGGGTGAATGTGGGGAAAGAAACCAGCCAGTGCCCCTCAGTCTTCACTGCTGGTAGCTGAGCCACACCATAGATTTGGACCAGAATCTTCTCCCAAGGAGGGCCAGTGCTGTCTTCCTGTGACCCGCATGGCAGAGTCTGAAACACCTGTCTGAGCTAGTCACACATTCCCTCACCTGGTGGGGCTTTGTGACCTGGTGGTTCATGGGAAGCAGGGGTGTTTGCACACTTTCTCCCTCCTGCCACTAGCATGCCTCCTGCTTTGCAGGCTCACCCAGAGCATTCTGTTCTGCTGCTGCTAGAGCTTCCCAATAAGTGGGTAGGTAGGACTAGCTGTGACCTAGAAAACACTTAGCATTATCCAAGTGTCCCTAGTGAAAAGCTGAATAAAGCAGGAGAAATGTCACTTTGGATGCTCAAGTTCTCCTAGGAGAACAAACTTACAGACTTTTTGTTTCCCCTAATTTTTGAAGGCAGCATGGCTGAGCCCAGAACCACATGGCTGAGCCTGGTACCAGAGTGGCTGGCAGGATGAGCACTGCACAGATTGGTGTGGTGACTAGCAGCCTCCTTCCTGAGGCCTTTGGGGACCTGCTAACTGTGCTGGGTCTTAAGTAAGAAAAACAGAAAACTGTTTTTCACTCCAAGGAAAACAAGCAATAAACCCCATGTACATACCTCCCAGAGCTCTGAATAAGAAAGGAAACCAGGCATGGTGGCCCCAGAGGTGTTCAGGGCATATGGGTGTGATCCCTTCCCCGAGTGGGTTGGCAGTGCCCTCTTGAGGGGCTTTTTGTGTCTGCTGAGTGTTTTCCAATTTAGCATGGCTCAGGGGATGGGATGAGGGTTCTTCAACTTTTCCCTTGTTTTATAGCTTTTTTCCTTAAGTTGGCCCTGGGTGGCTGTCCCTGCTTCTAGGGGGCATTGTGAGCTTTACATTGGTGCAGTGCTGGCTCCTGACAAGCATCTGGTTTATGCCACTGAGATGTCTCATGTGGAGTGGCTATGCCACCCAGGCTTCCATGGTCCTGGGTTCACTGGTCATTTCTTTCCCAAAAGTATGCACTCATGAGGTCAGCTTTGTATCTTTGGGGCCAAGCGTCTGTGATTTTGCTGCTCTAGCTTTTATTTAAATTTGACGCTCTCGTACCCCTCTTACCCTGAACTTCCTATTTTTCCTTAAAAGTTTTTCTTTTTTTTTTTCAACTGGTGTTTTGAAAAATGCGGTGTGCATATATCAAAAGCAATTTGAGAAGTATGGGAGGGTGTGTAGTGGAACTTTGGTGGTCTTCTCACTCACGGCCCTGTCTGTGGCTCTCTTCTGCTCTACACAGAGAGGTGACTGTATTTATCCACTCTCCCCTAAGTGGCTGCTGTTACCAGTGTCTGGTATACTGGTCAGGAGATATTCTTTGAAAATACAAGCATACTTACCTATGCCTGTCTTCTTACTTTTTTCTTTTTTGGTTAATACAGTTTATTTTTAGATTGACTTTAGGTTCACAGCAAAATTGAGCAGGAAGTGCAGAGAGTTCTCCCTACACCGATGGCCTCCATGATTAATGTCCCACATTCTCTACTTTTTCAGTTTTAACCTTTCCACAGATGATAGTGGCTGTATACACTGCTCATCCGCGTCAGCCTCAGTGGGTGTCTGCTGTGTTCTCTAATGGCTGTTTAGCAGTTTCCCACTTCATGTGGACAGACCTTAAGGTGTTGATAATGTTTTACTGTGTGAACTGTGCTCTGGCTGTCTGTATTCTCTCAGCCTCATTTCTGGTGGAATTACAGGAGAATAGTGTGAGATGACTCTGACATTTTTAAAATCGCTAAAAATTTCTTTATAGTAATATAGAGGAAAATTAGAGAATATATGTAAAAAACATTAAGATTAAGGAAATTTAAAATGCTCTCTGTAAATGTCCGGGGAGTGTCCCATGCTCGTGTGGGGTCCAGGGCATAGGGCGGATAGCAAAGCGTTTGTGTTTGAACTGGTGCTGCTGAGGTGGAGCAGAGCACAGGTGTCAGCTTCTGCTTCTACCTTCATTTGGGCCCTTCTGCTCCCCTGCCACTTCCCTGGGCCCTGCCCTGGGCTCATCCCCCAGGATGGATGTGGGTTATTGTTTTTGGCACTGTAAGACGAGGGAATTTAGAATAAGGAAAAGAGGGTTGAGATTCTGTACTAAATACCAGCATTGTTGGGTGTATTAATTTAAAAGCCGGAATGGGGATAACGCTCCTTCTAAACGGGTATTGGTCCATAGAAGAAGAACAAATTAAAGCTTATGTAAAGATTTGGTGGGCCGGGCACGGTGGCTCACACCTATAATCCCAGCCCTTTGGGAGGCCAAGGCGGGCAGATTACTTGAGGTCAAGAGCTCGAGACCAGCCTGGCCAACGTGGTGAAACTCTGTCTCTACTAAAAATACAAAAACTAACTGGGTGTGGTGGTACATACCTGTAATCCCAGCTATTCGGGAGGCTGAGGTGGGAGGATTGCTTGAGTCCAAGAGGCGGAGGTTGCAGTGAACCGAGATTGTACCACTGCACTGGGTGACACAGCGAAATTGTTGATCTAGTCAAGATACAAATTGTTGATCTAGTCAAGGTACATTTCTCTGTGCCTGATGTTTTTCTGAGACATGGGTGTATGATTTGTCCGGGCTATATTGTGTTCTGACCCAGAGACCTTGAAATGAAAAAAACGTGTAATTTAACTCAAATTAATGGGACCATGCAGCTCTTTTTCTTTCTAGTTGGCCTGCTGTCACTTTGAGGGACAGTTATTTAGAGGAGGTTAATTTGGGAAATGATTCTTGCTTCGTTTTCTTTTTCTTTTTCTTTTCTTTTCTTTTTTTTTTTTTTAAGATGGAGTCTTGTTCTTTTACCCAGGCTGGAGTGCAGTGGCATGATCTCAGCTCACTGCAGCCTCTACCTCTCAGGTTCAAGCAATTCTCCTGTCTCAGCCTCCCGAGTAGCTGGGACTACAGGCGCATGCCACCATGCCTGGCTAATTTTTGTATTTCACCATATTGGTCAGGCTGGTCTCGAACTCCTAATCTCAGGTGATCCACCTGCCGTGGCCTCCCAAAGTGCTGGGATCATAGGCGTGAACCACTGCGCCCGGCTGGGAAATGATTCTTTTGGTCCCTCATACTGCCTGCAAAGTTGTAGAAATACTAAATTCCCATTTCATCCAGAAAATATATTTCTTTGAAAATATCCGGTTTTTTTTATTTAGTAAAAATACATTCCTTTTGTAAATAGATAAAACTCAAGACCCTTTTGATCAACCCTCAAGCCCAATATTCTCCCAGAGAGTTATCATTGTTCTTGTGCTCACCTTTTGAGTTTTTATTTATTTGAATTTAGTGATTCCAGTTTTTAATGTTTAAGATCGCTGGTTGATTCTTATGAGTGTAATATTCTCTTAGACCACTTGGAGGCCGTTGATTGTGCCTGTTTTTAAGTCCTGTGTCTTTACTAACTCTGTGTTCTGCAGCATCACTTCTTTAGGTGTAGAATTTGGTGCCCTTTTCTCAGGGTTTGGGGATACTCAGCTGTGTATTAACTTTTAAATTTGAGGTTTCTGTTAGCCTGTCTGGATGCTGTATGTTTTCCAAAGTTGGTCTCTAGACATTGTTGGGGGCTTGGCTAGGCATGGACTATGCCAGCTGCTAATTCTCAGGGATGGCAGGCTCCCTGCCCTCTGTGGGTGTCACCCGCTTGTTCTCGCAAACCAAGTGTCCCACTCTCCTCTCTGGGTTTGATGCCACTTGGGTTCAAGTGAGTGGAGTTACATGTGTGTTTGGGGGGAGGGGCAGGAGGTTGTTCCATTGTTATACCCTAACCACATTGTCCCTTGATACTCACAAAGACAAACTACAGCAGGCTAGGGTTTCTGGGCATCTCTGCCTCCTGACCCTATCGGGGTCAAGACACACCCAGGCTACACGTGTAGCCTTCGCCTAGTATCTATATTCAGTGCCAGCAGCTATCTCTTGAGGGCCACGGGCACTCATACAATGCAAAAGATACTATAAATCTCTTGTATCTTTATATATATACACACGCATGTATACACACAGCCTGGGTGTGTCTTGATTAGTAACCCAGAATACACAGGCAGTGTTGCTTTGGTGATGAGTTTTTCAAAAAGGCAATTACATTTTAGTAAAGGCCATAATCAGACAAGTTGTATTCCTGGAAAATTCACGGTATAATAAAAACATACAAAAAATTATTCGAGTTTTTATCTAAAATTGAGTTAGGTTACAGGCTCAGATAAATGTTCAACAGCTTCTGCCTACCTCGATGTCTAATGGGATGTGTGAAGGTAGTACGGATAGGGGACAGTGCCCACTGACGCTGTCCACACACTCCCAAACTCCCAGGAGGCAGGGCCCACCCTCCCTTTGAAAGCTACTGATCAAGTAGAGTTTTCTGTTTTCATTCATGTTTGAAAAATTGGAATAATCTGCTTTATGATTTTTTTATTCCCTGAAAAGTTAAGCTAATAATATTTGTCAGTGTTTTCCCATATAGGAACATTTTCTGAAGATGTGGTTGTTAGGGGATTTTAGCGTATAAGTTGTGTGTGTGTTAGTTTTTTCTGGGTAATTATATGGTTGAGATGCTAGTGGCACACATTATGGTTACATTTGTTCAGTAACTGTAACTCGAGCCCTGGAAATTAGGCTTTTTGTATAAAATTTCATAGCAATTCATGAAATGTTTGTAAGCAAAATGTACCCCGCTCCTTGACTAAGTTACCTTAAATATCCTTAAAGGTAGAGAGGTAATGCACATTCCTTTTTCTCTTTCTGTATGTGTGTATATATGAGAGAAAGAGTGTGTGTGCACATGTCCCTAATAATTCCTACCTCAGAGCAGTGGAAGGCCTCTGAGTTTGATAATATGCTTTGCATGTGCTGTATTTGTGAACTGCCTCAGAACATCTCTTGGGGAGACTACCTGGGTTCACGGACCATCTGCCTATGCACCTGAATCATGTGAGCCCTGATTTTGTTTACCATGGAGCCAGGCACTTGAACACTGTCACGTCCCAACTGTGTCCATCCCAACTGTGGACAGCTTTTACATGGTCCACCTCCTTGCCTTCCAGGACCCCTTCCTCCCTTCTCCTTGGCTTCTGGGGCCCTGCACCCATGAAGGCCAGCACAGGCATCACCTTCTGTAGGAAGCATTTCTGACCTTCCAGAAAATGAACTTTCACATGGTCCGGGTTAGGGCCTGGATCCCAAACTTTCTGTTTCTTTGTTTCCTCCCCCTTTCAACCATTGTGGCTGAGGTGTGGCCATACTGCATGTCACATGGCTGGTGAAAGACCCCTTTCTCTCTCTCTTTGGTGCTTCTTCAAAGGCTCCTTGATTCTCAGTAGTATAGGTCAGATTGTACCATGTGTGGTACCTGTGGCTATCTGACTCAATCATGGGAGCTTTTCTGTCCTTCCCACAGCATCCCTAACAGGCGGGAAATGATTTAGTCTTTATGAGTGTGCCTCCTGCCACAGGGAGACAGCCTTTTCCTGTTGCAGATCACACTGATTTTTAGAGAAGACTTCTCTTCATATGCAGCTTGCCCTTCTATCCTCCCATCCCATGTATATGTTGAGTACCTTCTATGATGTTTCAGGCCCTGTTCTAGCAGTCAGACATATAGAGTGGGAGATGCTCAAGGGACTCACAGTTTAGGGGGAGCTTGAACAAACTGTTGGAATCCCATGTGATGAATGCAGAGGAAGGGGCCAGACCCATTTTCTGGAATGTCAGAAATACTTCCTGGAGAAGGTAATGCTTGTGCTGGCCTTCGTGGGTGCAGGGCCAAAGAAGCCAGGAGAAGGGAGGAAGGGATTCCTGGAAGGCAAGGAGATAGAAGAAAGCATTTTAGTTGTGTCCAGGGAATTCCTTTGGGAGGGATATAGTCTTGAAGGAGTGTTTTGAGATGAGCAGAGTTGAGCCCGTCGGGTTTTTAGGCCTGTTGTCTAGGACCACCTAGGATATGTGGTAGGAGAAAAGAATTATCACACAGTTCAAATACGTTTTTAAAAATAATGAAAGATTTTCCAATGAAGGAAAACTAACATCCTTTAATGCGGATTTTTCAAAAAAGCCTTTTTGCTAACTGTTGACTAGTATAGAGTTAATTCATTTGAAGTAATGTTTTATAGTATTTGTGAAATTTAGTATAGGTTAGAGTTAGTACTGGATCCAGGATTTAAACTTTTGTTTTCTCTTTCTTTTCCCCCAAATTAAAGCATTCTATCCTTTTCATCTTAATTTCATTCATATCTTCATACTACGTTTTTGAGATAGCTTTTTTTTTTTTTTGAGGGGAAATAGTGACATAAATAGGTTTAGAACCTCAGGTAGCTTAAAACCCCAGGCGTAGTCAGTGGTAAAAATTTTTTTTTTCTTGGTTAGTCTAGTTTTGGTGTTGGTAAGTATTATATATGCTGGTGGGTTTTTAAAAAGGGCACGTGGTAGAGTCTGGCATACTATTTGGAGGCTTGTGGTAGCTGCCCACTTCTGCTAATGCAGTAGAGCATGTTCATAATGGCCTTCTACACTTTCCTTCCTAGGACAGGCCGTACTTAGTCATACCAGGTAAGAAATATGTTTTAAAATTTTAGTTAAACAGTTATGATGATACCTTGTAGTTTACTTTGCATTTCTTTATTTATAGAATACATTTTCTACACAGTGATTTACTGTTGGTACTTCCTACTTTGTTAACTCATTAACTCCACTTACTCATTGATGGGAGTCTGGATATTAACCTTCTGTAGAGTTTCTCAAATCCTCACATTTTCTTATTCACTGCTTTTCTTCTATCAGTTGATTCACTGAATTTAGTGTGGGGATTTTACCACATCGATACTGCCTTCAGTGATTTTCTTTATGTTAGATTTTAGAAATTTCTCTCTGCTTTAATGTTGTAGACTAAATATACCATTCCATTGTCTACTAAAGGGCTCAAGACTGTTTTTTAATATTGTTTGATTTCTTTAAAATGAATTCCACTGTGACTTGATCAAGTTTTGTATTATACCCCTTGGGGACTTTAATTGATATTATGTTAAAACTGCATATTAACTTGAAGAATATGATCAGTTTTGTTCTCATTAAATTTTCCTGTTAAAAGGAAACATATCATTCTATTGTTGGTGACTTCCTTTTTTCTCCCATTAAATTCAGTTACAGAAAGTTGCCTTCAAGAATTATATACAAATATCATGCGTCCTCAGTTCCATTAATAGCCATGCAGTTAATGTTTGTGTTGCTTTTAGCAATGGTATCTTCTTCTCCACCATGTGTTATAGTTGCGTGACAGTTAGGAAAGCAGTTGTTTAATTAATTACAAAAATAATTTGGAAAATTTGGAAATAGGATTATCCAGTTCTATCACTAGTATTACCTTGTTCAATTTTCTTCTGATTGAAACAATTATATTTGCTAGTTCTTTATTAGACAATTATAATATTAGAAAATACATGGCCACAGGGCTAGACGTGGTGGCTTATTCCTGTGATCCCAACACTTTGAGAGGCCGAGGCAAAAGGATTGCATGAGCCCAGGAGTTTGAGACCAGCCTGGGCAACATAGTGAGATCCTGTCTTGAAAAATTAGCCAGGCATGGTGGTGCATGCCTGTAGTCCCAGCTATTCAGGAGGCTGAAGTGGGAGAATTGCTTGAGCCCTGGAGGTCGAGGCTACAGTGGGCCATGATCGTGCCACCACACTCAGTCTGGGCAACAAAGTGAGGCCCTGTCTCAAAAAAAAAAAGAAAGAAAATTAAGAAAAATCCATCTACAATAGAATATATATAAAAAATACTTAGGAATAAATTTTTAAAACTCTAAAACTAATAATACTTCCAAAACAACACAACATTGTTGAAAGGAATTTCTCCTTTCTAATCCTGCAGCCAGTGTCAATATACTGTGAGATGTCCTTGCATACCTTTTTCCAGGCTCATACACATGCTTGTATGCATGCACACACATCACCACACACACACACACACACACATACACACACATACACACACACAGCACTCCCCCTTTCTAATCCTGCAGCCAGTGTCAGTGTACTAAGACGTGTCCTTGCACACCTTTCTCCAGGCTCATACACATGCTTGTATGCATGCACACACATCATACCAAGTGCACATGGCACACCATACCAGACACACGTACGGTTTTAAAAACTTGAGATATAGTTCACATACATTAAAATTTGTACTTTAACATGTACAATTCAGTGTTTTTCATATATTTACAAAGTTGTGTAACTACCGCTATTATCTAATTCCAGACCTGTTTTTTCTTTTTGAGACAGAGTTTTGCTCTTGTTGCGCAGGCTGGAGTGCAATTTCACAGTCTCGGCTCACTGCAACCTCTGCCTCCCAGGTTCAAGTGATTCTCCTGCCTCAGCCTCCCAAGTAGCTGGAATTGCAGGCATGCTCACCATGCCTGGTATTTAGTAGAGACGGGGTTTCACCATGTTGGTCAGGCTAGTCACAGACTTCTGACCTCAGGTGATCTGCCCACCTCAGCCTCCCAAAGTGCTGAGCTTACAGGTGTGAGCCACCACGCCTGACCCCAGAACATTTTTATTACCTGAAAAAGAACTTTGTATGTGTTAGTATTCACTCCCCATTTTCTCTCAAAACTCCCAGCCCTAGGCAGTTACCAGTCTACTTTGCCTTTGTGGATTTGTCAATTCTGACATTTCATATAAATGGAATCATACATTGTGTGGCCTTTGTGTCTGGCTTTTCTTACTTAGTGGAATGTTTTCAGGATTCATCCATGTTGTAGCATGTATCAGTACTTCTTTCCTTTTATTGACAGAATAATATTTTATTGTATGGGCATACTTCATTTTGTTTATTTGGTTGGTGGACAGTTGGATTGCTGTTATGAGGAACATTTGTATACAAGCTTTTGCGTGGACATGTATGTTAATTTGTCTTAGGTATAGACCTAGGAGTATAAATACTGGGTCCTGTTAAACTGTATGTTTAACCTTTTGAGGAAGTGCCAGGCTGTTTTCCAAAGCAGTTCCACCATTGTACACTAGCAATCTATGGGGATTCCAATTCCTTCACATCCTTGCCAAAACTTGTTATCATCTGTTTTTTTTTTTTTTTTTTTGATTATGACTATTCTAGTGGGTATGAAGTGGGATCTCATTGTAGTTTTCATTTGCATTTTCTAGTAACTAAAAATGTATATTTTTTCATGTGCCTTATTGGCTATTTGTGTATCTTTGGAGAAATAACTATTCAAACTCTTTATCCATCTTTATATAGTCTAGATACAAGTCCCATATTACATATATAATTTACAAATATGTTTTCCCATTAGTTTCGTAGTTTAAAACATTTATTCCTAAGTATTTTATTCTTTTTTGATTCTATTGTAGATGGAATTTTTCTTAATTTCATTTTCAGATTGTTCATTGCTAGTTTATAGGAATACAAGTGATTTTTGTAGAGTGATCTTGTAACATGCAACTTTGCTAAATTTGTTTATTAATGCATAGTTTTTAGTGGATTCCTTAGAATTTTCTATATATAAGATCTTTCCATCTGCAAAGAGATAATTTTACTTTTTTCTTCTCATTTGGATACTATTTATTTATTTTCTTGCCTAACTCCCCTGGCTAAAACTTCTAATACAATGTTGAATAGAAATAGTAAGAGTAGGCATCCTCATCTTATTCCATTCATCAGGGAAGATGTCTAATGTTTCATTGAGGATGATGTGAGCTACAGTCCTTACTTTTTGTTAAATCTCATGATTTAGTTGACAGAATCCTCTAGTAACCTCGCTAGAAAGTGACCATGACACAGAAAGTTTTTGAGACCTCATCAAGGGTCACCAACTTCCTTGATTTGTCTGGGATTGAGAAATTATTGGGACATGTGAATTTTAGGTTTTTCTTTTTTTTTCCCCCCCCCCAGGTTATATCTGGGTTAATAGTTTACCTAGGACTGAGGGAATTCCCAGGATGTGGGACTAATGGTGCTGAAGCCAGGAAAATCCTGGGCAAACCAGGACGAGCTTGTTACCCTGCCACGTGCCTGAAAATGCTTCTTTTTCTATCTTTATGCTTGATTGATAGTTTGAATCTATAGAACTTAAGGTTGGAAATATTCCCTGCATTGCTCCATTTTCTTCTAGCTTACAGTTTGACCCTTAGGAAGTCAATGTAATACTTTTCTTTTTTTAAGACTGGTCTTGCTCTGTCACCCAGGCTATATTGCAGTGGTGCAATCATGGCTTACTGTAGCCTCGACCTCCTGGGCTCAAGCAATCCTCTCACCTCAGTCCCCTGAGGAGCTGGGACCATAGGCATGTGCCACTAGGCCTAGCTAATTAAATTTTTTTTTTTTTTTTTTTTGTAGAGATGAGGCCTTGATATATTGCCTAGGCTGGTCTGGAACTCCTGGGTTCAAGCTGTCTTCCATCTTGGCCTCTCAAAGTGTTCAGATTGTAGGCGTGGGCCAACATGCCTGACCTTGATTGTGCTTTTGATATGACAAGTCAAGTGCAATAGTGAGAAGTGGGGAAAGAGTAGAACAAGGAGTTTGCTCGAGTTTAACCTGATACTTGCTGGGCCTTTAAAGCTGAAGATTCATGTCCTTCATATCAGAATTTAAGAAATTTCCTTAAATTCTTTCTGTTTATCTGCTTTCCTTTATTTTCTTTGTTCTCTAGTTCTTTAGTTATTCAAATACTGGATCACTAGTTTCATTAAAAAAATTTTTTTTTTTCTGTATCCTGTGTCTCTGACTTTTTGTTCTTTTTTGGGGGAAAACCCACACATGACTTCCTCAACTATGTTCTCTAATCCTGGTGTTGAGGTGTTTTTTCTTTGCTATGATTATTAGTTTCTAAAAGCTCTTTTCTTGTTTTCTGGAAGTGATTGTTATTGTTGTTCTTTAAGCAATATTCTTTACTTGTTTCAAGGATGCAAAGTTGTATCATTGTTCTGAGCAGACAAACACATGCTCTCATGCGCTCTTACACTCACATTTACCTGCACTAATGCACACTCATATGCACTCACACACACACTTCTGCTCTCATGCACACTCTCAGTGCATACTCACATGAGCTGTCACACATATGTACACACACAATTTCTCACACACGTGCTGGAAGGATTGGGCATGGAGGGAAAGAGGGAAAGGTTGGATGTGAGGAGCTTGCTGAAGAGGTAGCGGTCCTGGGCCAGACTGGCTGGGAGAACGCGAGAGCTGGGAGATGTGCAGTGATGGGAAGAAAGAAGCAAGGACTACAGACCTTGCAGGAAAACAAGCCTGATCCCCAATAAGATGTGGTGACAGATGAGCATGTGAACTGTGGGTGAGAAAGGATCCTGTGCAGTGCCATACACACACCAAGTATTGTTGCTCTTTATGCACATAAGAAACACGTGATTGACTTCAGCTAGGAGATAACTGAGTTGTAAGTAGAAATGACCAGCAGACAGTTGGAAATGGAGTCTGAAGTTTGGGGAAGAGAAGCAGAAGTTGGAACTTGATTTGGGAGTCAGCATCTTACAAGTGGTAGTTGCTGTTTCTGAAGGGAGAAGGATAGAAGTCAGTGTTCAGATGGGAGAGGTCCATAATTACGGGGCAGTTAAGAAGAGGAGCTTGTAAAGAAGGATAAGATAAAGAAAAAAGCAAGTCTGAGTATTCCAAATCAAAGATTTAAAAGAAAGGGTGTGTGTATATGTGTTTTGAGACAGGGTCCTGTTCTGTCACCCAGGCTAGAGTGCAATGGCATGATCTTGGCTCACTGCAGCCTCAACCTCCTGGGCTTAAGCAATCCTCCCACCCTCAGCCTCTGGAGTAGTTGAGATCACAGGTGCATGCCAGTGTGCCTGGCTAATTAAAACTTTTTTTTTTTTTTTGTGGAGATAGGGTCTCATTATGTTGCCCAGGCTAGTTTTGAATACCTGGGACCAAGTGATCCTCCCGCCTTGGCCTCCCAAAATGCTGGGATTATAGGCATGAGCCACTGTGCCCAGCCTAAAAGAAAGTTTTGAGAAGGACTCAGTCATTAACCTGAGCTAAAAAAGAGTTGAAAGGATTGACACTGGGTATGGCCCAAGGGCCAGGTCACAGAGTCAGCTGGCATAGCTCACGGAGGTGGTCGAGGTTGGCCTCAGTGGTTATATGCTATGAATGAAGAGCAGATGAAAGGAGTTTAATTCAGTCATTTAACAATAATTTGACCAAACTTGAGATTGGTAGGAAGGTAGACCAGGAGATCATTCTATTCTTGTGCTCTTTGCAAACATTTTGACATAGGAGTTTTTATTTTTTATTTTTTTATTTTTATTTTTTGAGACAGAGTCTCACTCTGTCGTCCAGGCTGGAGTGCAGTGGCTCAATCTCAGCTCACTGCAAGCTCCGCCTCCCAGGTTCACGCCATTCTCCTGCCTCAGCCTCCCGAGTAGCTGGGACTACAGGTGCCCGCCACCACGCCCGGCTAATTTTTTGTATTTTTAGTAGAGATGGGATTTCAACGTGTTAGCCAGGATGGTCTTGATCTCCTCGCTTCGTGATCTGCCCGTCTCAGCCTCCCAAAGTGCTGGGATTACAGGCATGAGCCACCATGCCCGGCCTTTATTATTATTTTTGAAACAAGGTCTTGCTCTGTCACCCAGGTTGGAGTGCAGTGGCGCAACCACAGCCCACTGCAACCTTGACCTCCCAGGCTCAAGCAATCCTCCCATCTTAGCCTCCCAAGTAGCTGGAAGCACAGACATCCACCACCACACACAGCTGATGTTTTTATTTTTGTTGAGATAGGGCCTCCCTATGTTGCTCAGGCTGGTCTTGAACTCCTGGGCTCAAGCAGTCCTACTCCCTTGGCCTCCCAAAGTACTGGGATTACAGGTGTGAGCCACCACGCCTGGCCAAGTTTTTATTATTTACATTTAAAGACGTTTTAAAATCCCAGCATGTCGGCTTGTGACGTTCACTTTTCCTGCGTGCTTACCTTTCCTGCAGCTTATTCTGTTGTTTGTGTCAAATATTACCTGGATCTGTGATGGCTGAATAGATGTGCTGTTATTCAAAGCCATGGAGGTCCTGCCAAGTCTTAATACCATTTTAACCTTCATCTTGGTTAGATGTACAGAGTTATAGGAGCAGGAAATTAAAGTCCAGAAAAAAAATATTAAAAATGATTTAGTGCTTTCTCCTTTGGGTTGGAATCCTGTTTCTAGCAGCAGTGAGCTTATCTTCCAAAGAAACCACTATGGGATTCTGTGGATATTGTTTATTTATTATTATTATTATTATTATTATTATTATTATTGTTTGAGATGAAGTCTCACTCTGTCGCCTAGGCTGGAGTGCAGTGGCGCAGTCTTGGCTCACTGCAACCTCTGCTTCCTGAGTTCAAGTGATTCTCCTACCTCAGCCTCCTGAGTAGCTGGGATTACAGGCACGTGCCACCATGCCCCGCTAATTTTTGTATTTTCAGTAGATATGGGGTTTCACCATGTTGGCCAGGCTGGTCTCAAACCCCGTCTCAGGTGATCCGCCCCCCTCGGCTTCCAAAGTGCTGGGATTACAGGCGTGAGCCACCGTACCCGCCTGACATTTTTTATTTTTAAAGTCACTTCTTCCCAGCCGTCTGAGCTGTTATGTGGAACCATCCTGCGCCTCCATAACAGTAATTGGGTTTTTGGGCTAGGAACAGAATGTCCCTGAAATCCAACAGCTGACTTTTCCTCAGAATTGTACAGAACAGCAAAGATGGAGGAAGTCAATGTGCAAAGGACCTTTAAAGCATAACATCAAAGGAGCTACAGTTTAGTGAATTTACATTTCTGGCCCAAGTGACATCAGCCCTTTGTGTTCTCTCTTAATTGAGTCACAGAGCAGCCACATGGCTGGTTCTTGTCATCTGGCCAGGCCAGCCCCTCCCTCTGATGGCCTTTCCTGGCTTCTGACTTGATTATATTTTAAATCAAACCACTTATCACAAGTGAGTGATCTTATGACCATTTTTGTCCTCTCCCAAAAACATTTAGAAGGAGGTATGGTGTCAGAATCCCGAGCTCCTGTCTGCCTGCAGTCAGCTCCTGTGCTTTGTCGGCTACCTGGGATTCATGCCCATCCCAGGAAGAAGCTCCTGTGAGATAGTCCTGGTGGAGTGCCTGTGTCTTCAGCGTGTCCACACCCTGGCCTTGCCTGCTTAACTGAGTAAAGGAGTCCCTTCTCTTTTGTCTCTGAGACTCTTGGGCTCTGTTGCCCAGACTGGAGTGCAATGGCATGATTTCAGCTCACCAAAGCCTCCTGGCCTCAAGCAATCCTCTTACCTTAGCCTCCCAAGTGGCTGGGATCACAGGCGTGCGCCCCCATGCCTCGCTAACTTTTATATTTTTGTAGAGATAGGTTTTCACCATGTTGGCTAGGCTGGTTTTGAACTTCTGAGCTCAAGCGATCATCCTGCCTTGGCCTCCCAAAGTGCTGAGATTACAGGTGTGAGCCGCTGTGTCTGGCCATCCCTGGGACTCTAACTCCTGTTTGCTTGTCCCTGGGACTTGAGATGGGCTGTCTCCCTCCTGGGCTGCCCTTGACTCTGGTTTGTATTTAGTTTAGAATCAAGGTGACCACCATTCTTATAGCACAGGGAGGACATTTTTGCCCTCATCAATGATACTTTCTCTTGACTGTGCTTTTTTTTCCTTCTCTATAGATGACTTTTCTCCACAAATGCCTTCAGTTTTATTCATGAGATCATTCCAAACATACTGAATACTTTGTTTTGTTTTTTCTCTCAGGATGACTCTGTCAACCACCAAATACTAACTCTGGTTTCCTTTCCTCTTTTTATCCTTTCTCTTTGCCCACCTTCTTTTCAACTTAGTCCATTTTGTTTTCCTGTGTACTAAACTGCATGTATTTAAAGTACACAGTTTAATAAGTTTTGATGTATGTACACCCCTATGAAACCATCACCACAGTCAAGCTAATGAACAGTCATTGCCCCCAGAAGTTTCTTCGGACCCCCTCCTGCTGCCCATCCTTCCACCTCCATTCCCATCCTTAGGCAACCACGGCTCTGTTTTTTGTCACGATAGGTTACATTTCCTAGAATTATATAAATGGAATCATATAGTATGTACTTTAAAAATTTATTTAGTTTCTGAAAATTGCAGTAAAATACACATAAAAGTTACCATCATAACCATTTTCAAGCGTGCTGCAGCTATGTGACATTAAGTACATTCACATTGTCATGCAACCATCATGGCCATTGAGATCCAGGACTTTTTTGTTTTGTTTTGTTTTGTTTTGTTTTTTTGAGACAGACAGCCTTGCTCAGTCGCCCAGGCTGGAGTGCAGTGGCGCAATCTCCGCTCACTGCAAGCTCCGCCTCCCGGGTTCATGCCATTCTCCTGCCTCAGCCTCCCAAGTAGCTGGGACTACAGGCGCCTGCCACTGTGCCCAGCTAATTTTTGCATTTTTAGTAGAGATGGGGTTTCACTATGTTAGCCAGAATGGTCTCGATCTCCTGACCTCGTGATCCGCCCACCTCAGCCTCCCAAAGTGCTGGGATTACAGGCGTGAGCCACCGTGCTGGGCCGAGATCCAGGACTTTTAAAAGTCTGTTGGCAAACTGAAACTCTGTATCCATGAAACAGCGACTCCCCTTCCCTGTGCTCCCAGTCTTTGGAAACCACCATTCTACTTTGTGTCTCTATGAATCCAACTCTCTGGGTACCTCATGTAAATGTAATCATATAATAATTTTTGTGTGTGTGCCTGGCTTATTTCCCTTAGCATAATGTCTTCAAGTTTCATCCATATTGTAACATGTGTCAGAATGTCCTTCTTTTTTAAGTCTGAATAATCCATCGTATGGATATACTACATTTTGTTTATCCATTCATCCATTGATGGATATTTGAGTTCCTTCCACCTTTCAGCTATTGTAAACAGTGCTACTGTGAACATGAGTGTACAAATATTCAGAGTATATACTCTTTTTGGTCTGATTTATTTCAGGATAATTATTTTTAGGTTCAACCATGTTATGTATATGAATAATTAATTTCTTTTTTATTTTTTGTCTGTTCATCTATTGAATACTATTGAGTTGTTTCTGCCTTTTGATAGAACACAAATGGTGAACAAATATGACCATTTGTGCTGTGGCCATTTGTGTACAAGTCTTTGTGTGAGTGGACACTTCATTTCTCTGGGTGAATAACCTAGGAGTAGAATAGCTATTCCATATGTCAGGTGCCAGATTGTTTTCCAGAGTACTGTACACTTTATATCCCCACTAGCATGTATCAGTTCCAGTTGCTCTTCATCCTAACATTAGTGTTTTATTTATTTTTTTAATTAAAATTTTTAAGATTGGGTCTTGCTATTTTCCCCAGGCTGGTCTCAAACTCCCGGGCTCAAGTGATCCTCCTGCCTCAGCCTCCGAAAGTGCTGGGATTACAGGTGTGAGCCAGTGTGCGTGGCCAGCATTTGGTGTTTTAAATTTAGATATTCTTGGCCGGGCGCGGTGGCTCACACCTGTAATCCCAGCACTTTGGGAGGCCGAGTCAGGTGGATCATGTGAGGTCAGGAGTTCGAGACCAGCCTTGCCAACATGGTGAAACCCCACCTCTACTAAACACACAAAAATTAGCTGGATGTGGTGGCATATGCCTATAAGTCTGCTACTGGGGCGGCTGAGCCACGAGAATCTCTTGACTCCAGGAGGTAGAGGCTGCAGTGAGCTGAGATCGCATCACTGCACTCCAGCCTGAGCAACAGAGCGAGACTCCGTCTCAAAAAAATAAAAAAAAATAAAAAAAAAAAAAATTAGACATTCTTATAGTTTCATTGTGGTATTTCACTATGGTTTGAATTTGCAATTCCATAATAAGCAATAATGTTGCCCTTTATATTTTATTTGATGAAGTGTCAATTGAAATATTTTATCCATTTTAAAAAATTGGGTTGTTTTCTTATTGAGTTTTGAGAGCTCTCTGCATATTCTGGATCTGAGTAATTTATCAGTTATATAATTTGCAAATATTTTCTCCCAGTCTTTGGATTGTCTTTTCATTGTCTTAACATTGCCTTTTGAGTAGCAGAAGTTCTTCATTTTGATGAAGTCCAGTGTATCAGTTTGTTTTTTTATGGATCGTGTTTTTGATGTCGTATCTAGGAAATCTTGGCCTAACTCAAAGTCACAAAGATTTTCTCCTATGTTTTCTATTAAAAGTTTTATAGTTGGCTGGGCGCGGTGGCTCAAGCCTGTAATCCCAGCAATTTGGGAGGCCGAGATGGGCAGATCACGAGGTCAGGAGATCGAGACCATCCTGGCTAACACGGTGAAACCCCGTCTCTACTAAAAAATACAAAAAACTAGCCGGGCGAGGTGGCGGGCGCCTGTAGTCCCGGCTACACAGGAGGCTGAGGCAGGAGAATGGCGTAAACCCGGGAGGCGGAGCTTGCAGTGAGCTGAGATCCGGCCACTGCACTCCAGCCAGGTGACAGAGCGAGACTCCGTCTCAAAAAAAAAAAAAAAAAAAAAAAAAAAAAGTTTTATAGTTTTAGGTTTTATATTTAGGTCTATGATTCATTTTGAGTTATTCTTAGTATATGATGCAAGGTATGGCTGGAAGTTCCTTTTTTGTGTGTGTGGATGTCTGGTTACACCAGCATCATTTGTTGAAAGTACTATACTTTCTTCACTAAACTTTTATATGGTTTTGCCCCTTTCCTTCTGCCTTTTTGCAGAGTAAGCCTCCTATATCCAGTAATCTTATCCTGCTTTGTTACCTGTCAAGCACATAATTCCCTTTCATTTTGCCCTGTGCTTTCCTTTTTTGTCCTTAATTCCACCCAGTCCTTGTCTTCTACTCTTGTGCTGACACCAGCAGTTTGATTTCTGCCTTTATGAATACAGTGACTCTCTCACAAGGTATGGACAGCTTCCTTGGGGTTAGAGTGAGTGGTCTCTTTAGGTTTCCCTTTATTAATCTGCTCTGATATTTGATGCCATCAACTGTCCCTTTACGTTGAAACGCATGTGTTTGGCTTCTGTACTTTCCTGATTATCTTCCTCCCCAATAATTAGTCTTTCAGCCTCTTTCTTAGGCTTGTCTTGTTTCCACCCCTTAAACGTAGGTGTTGTCAAGATTATATCTATAATCAGCCCTTTTCTTCTTTCTGCAGTTTTCTCCCTTGGAGACCTCATCCATTCCCAGAGCCTGAAGCCATACATCTGTGATTCACTCTGACCTCTGTTCCATGCTCTCTGCCTCTCCCTGTGTTTGGTCCTAGTTTAATTTGGAGTTTAGTTTTCCTGATGTTCTGTAGATCTACAGGGGACCACATCAGCTTCCTGACCTGCTTTCTCTAGGAGGAGTTCTATCATTCTTCTCATTGCCGAAGCTCAGGGCATCTTCTTCCTTCCTTGCTTGTCCAATATGCACTAAATCACACTATCACCATGATTTCCCTTGATATTCTGAACAAAATGAGCACATCTTTAGGAAGCAAGACCTATGAAGTAGTTTTGTTTTTTTTTTTTTCCTTTCTGTATTCTTTTGGAGTGGGAGTGGGAGAGTGGAGGTGGCAGGTGGTCCATGTCCAACTTCCTACCTGAACTGGAGCAGGGTTCTGGAGGTAAGTTCTTGTGACTGCTGATGCAGAACAACGACTCAGGAAGGTGTCACCCAGCTTAGACTAAATCATACTGTGGAGACAGTTCCCACATCTAAGTGGAGTTTTATTTCACCCTGATGTTAACATTAACTGTGGCTCTGGGTGGTGATCAAGGAAGCTGAAGAAGCTTCTCTCAGTGCCAGCAACATTGAGAAGTATACCATCATCATTTGTGAATTAAGTGTAAGATAGAATTATATCACACTTACTATCTCTCCAGCGCCTTGGGCAGGTGTTCTGGGGGCTCTGTGGAAAGCTCTGGTTGGGTCAGTAGTCACTCTCCACATCTCCTCTTGGGGCAACTAGGGCCATTCATCCTCAGGAGTGACCACGTACAGACTGATGAAAAGGCTGCCCTGGCTCTTAGAGAACTTGCTGCTGTTCATGTTCACTGTGTGCTGCACAGACCAGGAATTAATTTCACCTTCTGCCTGCTAGACTCTTGAAATTGGGACAGGCAGGCAGCCGTGCAGCGAAGGAAATGAGAGAAACCTATTAAGGCCAAGGAGAGTGGAGGCTGAAGGCACATGGGAGTAGACCACAGTCATGCCAGTGAGTATCAGGAAGCTGAATACTCTGTGGGGAAGCCTGTGTTCAGGTACCAAGTGTGGTGGGTACAGGCAGGGGCATGACAGGTGCATTACAGTCTAAAGAACAGGGGTGAGGCCGGAATTTGGCTCAGACACTTAGGGTATGTGACTATGGACCATTCCTTTAGCCGCTGGGAGCCTCCATTTCCCAGAGATGACAATTTCCCAGGGTGTGGTCAATTCTGGGTGCAACCCTGTGTGGCCAGGCAGAGGTGCCCCTTGCTGATGGCCTGTCCCTTTTCCTTATTCCCCTCTAATTGATGTCGTATGTCTCTTGTCTTCCATGTGAACTTGATGTCACCTCAGATCCATGGCTTTGAGGATGGCTAATGCAAGGATGGTGTTTCAGTTCATTTGGGCTGCTGTAACAGAATACCTGAGAGCAGGTGTTTATACAAAATTTTATTTTCCTACAGTTCTGTAGGCTGGAAAATCCAAGATCAAGGCTCTGGCAGGTTCAGTTGTCAGGTGAAGGCTGTTCTCTGCTTCTAAGATGGCGCCTGTGCTGTATCCTTTGGAGGGGTGGAATGCTGTGTCCTCACATGGTGACAGGGACAGAAGGGGAAGAGATTCATGGATGCTGTATGAATCCTTTTTAATAAATGCCTTAATCTAGTCATAGGGGAGGAGCCCTTATAACCTAATCACTTCTTAATACCATCACATTGGCCATTAAGTTTCCACACCTGAATTTTGGAGGAGACACATTCAAACCATAGTAGATGGCAAATACAGAAACTTTCTACAGAAGACCCTCGTTACAGTGTTTGTTGTCCTGGGGCAGGCTACTCAGGCTCCTCACTTAAACAAGTCTTTTTAATGTCTTCCTCTGGAGAGATTGGTTTTGTCAGGTGAACGTTGTGGCTGTCAAACTTGCACGGACCTTCCCATGTTGAGATGGGACGTCAGTAAGTGCGTTAACAGATAGGTATCAGGTCGTCTTCTCCTACCAGGCCTGTCCCTAGGGAATGAAATGGCCTCATGGTGAAGCATCTCTTGGTTAAGGCTCTTCTAAGGCAAGAACTAATTGCTTTTCCTTGGCAGCCCAAGTAAATGCTGTCTGTGAGAGATGACTTTCTGACATTTGTTTCACTGTGGCTGTACTTATCAAAAGACTTTTATGTAATTCACTACAGAGAATTCTCAAATGAATGTAATGAACATTGCCAGAAACTGGGCTGGATTTCTGAGGCATTGTTTTATTTACTTATTTTTTTTAGATTTTCAGTCAAATCATATAATCATGTTTGATGGAGTATCTAGTTCTGCCAGTTAAAAGGGTAATAGTATGGGGATTGCTAATTTACACATTAGTCAAAAATACCCCTCTGAAACACTTTTTAAGGGAGGCAATAAACAGTGACTATTATGGTTTGAAGTGAGATACGCAGACAGCCCCCTACCCAAATGTCAGATGTAAACTAACAAAGCATGATCACACCCTGGGCATTGGAAGGACCTGGTTGGCCAGCCTGGGGCCTAGGTCTTTGGGGCATCCCTGCCAGCCATCCAGCCACCCTCAGAGCAGGCGTGCCTGGAGGATCTTGGCCCATTTATATGCAGAAGAGGATCAAATTGGCTAACACCAAGGCTTTATAAATAGTAGGACTGTTTCTCCAGCCTGTCTTCATTCTGTTCACAGCTAAAATTTCCTGGCAGCTTGTAACTAATGAGAACGGAAAAGTACTGTTTGCAGAGATTTCAGCTAGCTGACTTGAATGCTCCCATGATGCTTTGTCACTGATTGTTGTACTTACTGCTCCCTGGGGTGGCCATTCCCTTCCAAGTTGAGCTGGGTCTCAGGTAATGAAAACAGCAACACTCTGACCAGGACCCCAAGATGGTCACAAGGAAAGCCCATCTTGTCCTCATGAGAGTATGACCACACACATGTTCTCTCGCTGAGAGCTGTGACACCCAGAGGTCACAGGCTTGGCTAAGGATGTCTATAGGACTTGAATAGTCCAGCCTCATGTGTCAGTTGGGGATAATGATTGGACTAGCATAGACCTATAGGTAAGTGTGCAGTAATGTCAGATACAGCTAATATGTTGTCTCACCTGAGCTCTGCAGTACTTCTGCAATGAAAGTGTTGTTTCCCTGACTTTACTGATGAGCAAAGTGGAGGCTTGGAGAGCCAAGGTTTTATTACCAACCGGTGGCTGGGCAGGGATTTTTGACTCCAGAGTCTGTGTCCTTAAGTACTGGTTTCAGTTCTCCTTTATCTGGAATTCTTGAAAGATGTACCTTGCATTAAACAAATCAGACACATAAAATCTCTTTGCCTTGGTTTTTCACTTTCTCATTAGAGAACTCATTGCTTCATAGAACTTTACATCAGCTGAAAGTTGTTGTAATGGATTTCCATGTAGTGTGTGTGACTATGTTGTGTTCATTTCTGTCTAGATACACCTTCTACTGTGCACACCTGTGTGCACACACACAACCCACCCCTCCTCCCCTCCAAAAACAAAACAAATAGGAAAAAGATCAGAAACAGTCATTGTGGATGTGGAGAAACCTGCAGAGACCTTATGAGGCAGATGACATTGGAGGTCAGCAGTTGAGAAGGGGCAAGCACCTGGTCAGAGGGAATAACCTTTGCAAAGAAATGATACCATTAAAGGGATGCTGATATTCCTGTGTTCCTAGGGGAAGGGAGTAAACAGGGATGGGACTGGCAGGGACCACACTGTGCATGTCTGTCCTGCCAAGACCCTGATTCATGCTAAAGAATTGGGGCGTATCTTTAGAAATTGGGGCAACTTATCTAACTCAAGAGTGTTTGCTCAGATTTGTCAGAAAGTTAACAGGCAGCAGTCAGGGTAGACGAGGTAGGGGATATAGAAAGGATACATACCAGGCAGCTGTTGCAGTTCAGGAGTGTATGTGTGGAAGATATAGAGATAGTGCTGTGTTCTTTGGAGTATAAGGGGCAGGCAGCAGGAAGGGTCAGCCAAAGGAAACAAGTGGGATGGAGGAGAGGGAAAACAGGTGAGGGTGGAGGGGTGGAGGAGAGGGAGAGCCTGGGTAGTCCAAGGGTGGGACATTAATGTCAGATGTTGTGGAGGTATCAGATGAACAGAAATTCAGAAAGGCAAGTTTGGTTATGATTCTTGGAAGTCACTTGTGATTGGCAGAGATTTCACAGTGGGACATATTGGAAGGTAAGGTGGGAAGAAAGTGACTCAAGATGTTTCGCTGGGAATAAAAGGAAGAAGGCAGCAGCCTGAACAGAAGGCTGGTTGAAAGAAGAGTTGTGAGTCCTTGTGTTTGATGATTTTAAGAAAGAGTGAGGCATGAGGCAAGGTATCAGTGGGTAAGAAGAGCTTGGGGATCCAAGAGACCAAGTGATACTGATGGCACAGGTTCTCACAGTGGGGAGTGGGAGCTTTTCCCAGGCCCACAGGACTCAGCATTATTGATAGTGGGTGTGTGCTAATTAATGTCAAAGTTGGGGTGTTACGTAAATGTTCAATTAGTAGAGGAGTTTTGCTCTGTCAAAGTAATTCTTTGCTTACCAAAAGGACTTACTGCAAGATTCTATTAAATAATGAACTCGAGTTTGTTGAGGTTTTCTCTTTGTAAATGTGTATAAATGCTGCACTTGTGTGAGGCTCCTCAGGGATTGGGCCCTGTCTCCCAGCCAGAAAAGCTTTCTGTTCTTTACATCCACCTTCCCCTGTCCCCAGGCCTGGGACACCTGGGGTGGAGTGGACAAGTCTTGGAGGGAGCAAACCTTTGTGTTTATCTGGGTGCTTTCTCAGAAAGAAGAAGGGCAGAGGGGCTGCTTTACTTTTTCTGGATTTCTCTTTTTAGATTTACAGGCCAAGGAGTAGGTTATAGGAGGCAGTGAGATGAGAAGGTAAAAGTGATGGACAGGGACTCTGAATCTGTAGCCCTCCTTGCGCCGGCCTGAGCCTTCCTCATTCCAGAAATTCTGTTCTCAATACAGCAAACCTTCTGATTTTGCTCATAGAAAAAGCTCCAGCCTTTTCACATGATAGCTTTTTTTGAAGCTGAGAGGTATCCAAATGCATTAGTCTTAGATGAACACACCTGGAATCTCACTTTTATGGGAATTTCATAGATTATACTCTTGAATTCCAGTTGTACATTTTTGCTTGCACACACAGGCATTTCAGAGTGTAATGAGAGGAGACTGATGCTCATAAAGAAGGCTGACTTTACAGTAAACCACCTCCTAGGAGAACTGAAGATGGGGCTTGAGCTGAGGTGGGGTCTCCTCTTCACCATCCTGAGCAGCAGCCGGGCCCCAGTCTTCACCCAGACAGTCAAGGACCTCGGCCTAAACAGCATCCAGCTCTTAGAAGTCTTGTAAAATTAGGCTGGGCGCGGTGGGTCACACCTGTAATCCCAGTACTTAGAAGGAGGCTGCGGCAGGCAGATCACTTGAGGCCAGGAGTTTGAGACCAGCTTGGCGAACATGGCGAAACCCTGTCTCTACTAAAAATACAAAAATTAGCTGGGTGTGATGGTGCATGCCTGTAATCCCAGCTATTCAGGAGACTGAGGCAGGAGAATTGCTTGAACCCGGGAGGTGCAGGTTGCAGTAAGCCAAGATCGCGCCACTGCACTCCAGCCGGGAAGAAAGAACACCCCAACACCAAAAAAAAAAAAAAAAAAAAAAAGAACAAAAAGAAAAATAAAAAGAAAAAAAAACAAAGAATTCTTGTAAAATTGAAAACAAAACTCAGACTTTGGCTACTTGAATCTCTAATGTACTAGGAAAGCTATTGTACCTGTTATCTGTTCTGTTTTGTTTTTTTTTAATATTGAATGTGTTCAAAGCTCATCCCACCTGTATGCAGAGTGTGTTAGAAACTATGTTGGATGTGGTTGTTCTCTTTCTAGAAGGTAGGGCTCCCATGACAGCCGTATAGGCTCTCTTGGCTGTGTAAGTAAGCACAAAATAAACCAGTAAAGAAAATGCCTGCTTTCTGTGTGAATACGTTGTCGTTTGATGTCATGGTGTTAAGTATGAAGGTGCTATAAAGAAAAGGGGAGAGTTTGCCCCTCGTTAGGGAGGAAGTTCAATTTTGGTAAAGACTTTGAGGGTAAGAGGAAAGTGATTGAATGAGTGAGCTGAGACAGAAGATGAATGAGGCGAGGTGAGCCTCCATCTTGTCACTTGTCCCCGCCCACCTTCAGCCCTCCTGGGGCTGAAGTGGTTCAGCCTGAGTGTCCTTGGCCCTGCCCTGGGTCCCCCAGGTGCATACTCTCCTGCATGTGCTTACACCCTCAGGCTTGCCTGCATTCTCCATGCTGGTGCCCCCAAATAGCCTCTGGATCTACTCCCTTTGGCATTCTGCAGTCTACTCTCCAATGTGGCAGCTGTGCATTGACCTTTTAAAACAGCCAAATAGCATTGGTCCCTGTTCCAACCTTGCAGTGAGTTGCAATCACTTTTTAATTAAATTCTGAACTCTGTTTTAAAAAGCCCTGTGCTGATCTTGGCTATTAAGATAGCTTCTCCTCTTTGATGATAACAGTATTATTTGTATTAATAATCTACATCAGTAAAAACATTAATGATGGTGACAGTGATGACTGCAGCTAACACTTACTCTGAGCCATGCACTGTTCTGAGCATTGTATCTATTCACTCATTAACCCCAGGAACATCTTTGAGGTAGGTACTCATGTGCCCCCATTTTATAAATTTTATAAATGTGAAAATGGAGATATGAGCCCAAGGGCACAGTGAATTGGAGGCAAAGCTGAGCCCTGAGCCAGTGCTGTGGCTGTGGATCAAGGACTTTGTGTGGGAAGCTCTCTAGGCTGCTCATCTCCGTGGTCTTCATAGCTGGCTCTGTCTTGCCATTTATCAGAGTTCTGTATGAATGTCCAGTTCTTCCCAGGAGCCTTCTCTGTTGACCAGAGGCTCTGAGGGCCACTTAATCACTTTTGATGTACTCCAAGTTTGTAAGTTCCACGTTGTTCCCATCTGTGTCCCTGGGACCTACAACAGTAAGGGTACCTGGGCCAGTACTCTTTGAGTGGCAAGTGGGGCTGGCTCTGATGTGTGGGCTAGCTATGGAGCCCTGACCTGAAGCCTGGGATCCAAGTGTGGGTAGTCCTAGCTGCGAGGGTGGCACAGAGAGGCCGGAGACTGGACAGAGGCTGGGCAGGGCAGGTAGATATGGCAAGTCCTTGGCTGGGCTGTATGTAGGGTTTCTGATGCTTCCATACTCCAGGCAGAGTAAATGGTGCTGTTGGCGGGAGCAAAATTGGACAATGTGGGATTCATTTTTCCCTAGAAGATTGGGTGGTTCTTGGTGCTGAAAGTCCTCCCAGTATATAATATCTTCAAGAAAACAAAAGACAACCTCACTAGTCATATCAGAGTAGTTTAGTCTAAGAATCCCTAAAAATTCAGTGTTGCCATGCTATGAGTAAAGCTAAGAAACCAACATGACAGTGCCCTCCACATACTGACTGTTGTGAAAACACGTCTTGTTTTTTTTGGAAAGTCCTCTTGGTAGACCACTAACATTTTCGCCCCTAAAACAGCAGGAGCAGTAAATAACAACCTTCTAGATAAATCAAATGGGAAAGCATTGCCAGAATTTGCTATATCAAGTGCTGTGAACAGTGGCAGCCAGCAGGGAAATTATGCAGAGAAAAGTGCTTTTATTTGCTTTTCAAAGTTGGTGGGACTGGGGGAATATGGGAGATGGGAAGAAAGGGAGGAAAAAAAGAGAAAAATACCATCATCTTGAGTTGAAAATGATGCTAAACGTTTTTGCTTAGGACTGTCATTCAGTATCAAGGGAAGGAAACTGTTAACTCAGGTATTACTAATAGTCTCATGTTGGTGAGGGAGAGAGAGCTCCCGTGCATGAAGACTGGGTAAGAACTTCTAAGTCTCAATAGCCTAAGAATTGGGATCATTATTGTTCCCATTTTATAGATGAGGAAATTGAGGCTTTAATAAGACTGAGAAATTTGCTCGGATAACACAGCTAGTATGAGCTGAAGCCCAGGATTCAAACTATGGGCTGACTTGAACCCCAAGGTCTGAATTGTCACAACTGCAGACTTAAACCTCCTCCCCTTTCCCTCTATTTGAATGTTAATTGACATGGTATATTTGTGAAAACTAACTAAAACCAGAAAAATTGAAAAAAAAAAAAAGACTCTGTCAAGTTAATAATAGTGACCACAGGCTTTTTTTTTTTTTTTTTTTTTTTTTTTTTTTTTTTTTTTTTTTTCTTTTCTTTTTTTTTTTTTTTTCCCTCAGTTTTTCTGGTTTTCTCACTAGTTAGTATCCCTTTTCTGTTCCAGAATTAGGTCCAGGAGTTACCTTGCATTTAGACGTTATGTTCTCATCACCTTCGGTCTGTGGCAGTTTCCATCTTTTTTTGATTTTCATGACCTTCACACTTTTGAAGAGGCTAGGTATGTTGTAGAATGTTCCCAATTTGGGTCTGTGTAGTATTTTCTTAGAATTAGACTCAGGGCTATGGATTTGGAGAGGAATACTGCAGAGGTGTCTTGTCCTTCTCATGTCACATCAGAGGTACATGATGTTAACATGAGTTATTACTGTGATGTTTGCTTGGATCATGTGGCTGAGGCTGGTCGGCCAGGTTTCTCCACTGTCATGTGACGGTTGTCCCCTTTCTGTACTCTGTTCATGAGAGCCACTAAGTCCAGCCCCACTCAAGGGTGGGGGATTAATCCCGCTTCCTAGGAGGATGGAGGAGTTTCAAAGAATTTGTTTAATTCTTAGCATATATTAAAACCACTACAAGGAATAGATAAATATTTTGGGGGAAGATACTGACTTAGAGGTTATGCAAATATTCTGTTTCCTTAAGGTCCTACTGATGTTAGCATCATCGTGGTTCTTGGCAATTACCATGTTTTAATGGTAATTTCCTATTTCCCTCATTCCTTCTGCATTTTTAATTGGACTTCCATTAGGAAGATTTGTCCCCTTCCCTAATTCATTCATTATAATTTATTCAGTTGTTTATATCAATATGGAGTCACAGGTAATTCTTTTATTCTTTGCTACTATATTATTTATTTTGCTCCCCATACTGTTCCAGCTCTGGCCATTGTGACTTCTGAGTCCTTTGACATCTTTGCATCCCCCCACCCTCCCCCCACTTTTTATTTATTATTATTTATTTATTTATTTATTTTAGTACTTCCTTACTTTCTGGCACTACAGGATTCTCTGGGTTCATCTTTTATTTTCTCTGTTTCAGTCCTAGAATCAGCCATTGTCCAAGGGAATTGTCCAAGGAGCCCAATTCCCTTTATTGAATAATATTTAGAAACCCAGATCTGGGCACTCAGAGGGCATGTGGCTCCTGCTTGTAGGCCCGGTCAGCAGACCAAGCCAGGACATGGATGTGTGTTTACTACCCCACTGTGACACATGCCTCTTTATTTTTTACCTCTCTCTCTGGGTGTATAGGAACTAAACATGAGCTGTCACCTGTATTTAGCAATCTCTTTTAATAGGTGAGTTCTTTGTCATGGAGAAGATGTGTCCCTGACAAATTGTTGGCCATCAGGATCCTGTGTCCTCACTTCTGTGGTTGCTGTGGTCATGAGCCGCCAGTTTTTCACCTTCTTCCAATGATGATGGATATGTCCTTCTTTCCTCCAGGCCATCCCCCTCACTGATCAGTGCTCACTTGCTACTCCTCCTCCTGCTATCTGTATATTTTTGAGTTAGGCATCTTCATGCACTGCTTGTAATTGCTGTTGTGGGCCCCTCTGTTAGATCATTCCCTCACTGGCCTCCTCTTCACCGAAGTGCAGCAAGAACTTCCGTTCTTATCTCCTTTTCTGTGAATGTGATAGGTTTTCATGGCCAGTGGCTTTTAAACTTTGGCTACAACCTGTAGTTATACTGAGAAATACATGTTAACAAGGCTCCCAGGTATGCACTTGCCTGCATAGTGGCAGTTTCACAAAACAGAGCTTGCTCTTTTTGAGTGCAGTATATCTTGTGTATTTCATTCTATTTTCTTCTGTTCTGCTCTGCTAAGAAGATTTTATACCTACCCTTTGAAAAAATATTGTTCTGGGGAATAAATCCTCCAGCTATGTATAAAAGTCTACAGTCCCTTTCTCTTAGCACTGTGTTGATATGAGGGTGGGGTGTGGATTAGCACTCGGTATAGGGTGGGGTCAGTATTAGCACTGGGTGTGGGGTGGGGTAGGGGGTCTTAATTAGGACTGGTTGAGGACAGTGCAGGATTGGTGCAGTGTCTACAAGGCTATGATTTTGAGGAGAGGGATTCAGAATCTAGGGTGTAAGCTGTGGATGAATTAGAAAGCTTCCATATTTTCTCTACTGCTTTTTTTTTTTTTTGAGACAGAGTCTTGCTCTGTCTCCCAGACTGGAGTGCAGTGGTGCGATCTCCGCTCACTGCAAGCTCCGTCGCCTCCCGCGTTCACGCCATTCTCCTGCCTCGCCTCTCGAGAAGCTGGGACTACAGGCGCCCGCCACCACGCCCGGCTAATTTTTGTGTATTTTTAATAGATACGGAGTTTCACCGTGTTCTCCAGGGTGGTCTTGATCTCCTGACCTTGTGATCCGCCTGCCTTGGCCTCCTAAGGTGCTGGGATTACAGGCGTGAGCCACCACGCCGAGCCTGTTTTCTCTACTTCTGAGAAGGACATTTCTGAGAAATAATTGTGTCATTGATATGCATCCTTTTTGATACTATAGGTACTGTAGGTTTGAGTGTTAGGGGTTTTCTTTGGCCTAATTTTTTCTCACATGGGAAGTCTTTTAAGAATTTAAATGGTAAAGCTGGTCTTATTTTTTCTGATTTTGAATGAACAGGAAAATAAAATTGAGTAAAGACTAAAGTAAGATACTTATATAATTCTGAATTTTTTTTTAAAGAGATGGGGGTGTCTCACTATGTTTCTTAGGCTGATCTCGAACTCCTGCCCTCCAGCAGTCCTCCTGCCTCAGCTTCCCGAGTAGCTGGGGTTGCAGGTGCAAGCCTCTGCACCCAGCTTAGTTCAGAATTCGTATTTATGGAGTAGATTATCTAATTTTGTTTTAAAATATATATTTCACACTTAAATACTGCTAAAAAATTAGGAAGCCTCTTTCCCACATTAAAATAACACAATTTAAGAAAAAACTCACTGTGCAAACTTCCATTTTTAGTAGGTTAAAATAGTTTTATAGTAAATATACGGATTTTTGTTGATGTTGGCTGACCATCTGACACAGATTGTCAAAAGTATTCCCTAAATATGCATTTAAACCTATCAGAGTATTAGTGGGCATATTATCAGTGATTCCGAGTATCTTGCCTTATTTTTTTCAATAAATATAGAATCATCTAGTTCTTTTTAACTGTAGCCACAAAGTTAATTTTAAAATGTAAAACACATTTTCAAATATACTTCTTATAAGAATTTTTTATTAAAGTGAGCCTTCCTGACTAATCAAACAGTGTCAATGGGGCTGCCCCAGCCCCTGTGGCCCCCACGCAGGCCAGAATCAGGTCAGTGACAGGGTGGTCCCTGGGGTCTCTTCCTGTGTTCCTCAGCTGGACTTTAAATGGCAAATAGAGAAGATCAGCAAAAGGCAAAAATTGGTTCTTTGAAAAAAAAAAACGTCAACATAGACAAACTTCTGGTACAACTTATTAAGAGAAGAAAAGAGAATTTACAAAGAAGCAAAGATGGAATGGTATTGGCAGCATGGTGGCTCACGCCTGTAATCCCAGCACTTTGGGAGGCCAAGGCGGGCGGATCACGAGTTCAAGCATTTGAGACCAGCCTGACCAACATGGTGAAATCCCGTCTCTACTAAAAATAGAAAACTTAGCCGGGCATGGTGGCACACACCTGTAATCCCAGCTACTTGGGAGGCTGAGGCAGGACAATTGCTTGAACCCAGGAGGCGGAGGTTGCAGTGAGCCAAGATCGTGCCACTGCATTCTAGCCTGGGTGACAGAGCAATTCTCTGTCCCAAAAAAAAAAAAAAAAAAAAAAAAAAAAAAAAAAAAAAAAAAAAAAAGAAAAGAAAAGAAAGAAAAAAAGAAAAGGGGGTAATAACAAGTAGAGAATAAAAAAAAAATGAGTAGAAAATTGATGTAACTCTCTTTTAGACTTTAAGGAAGGCAGGAGTTCTGAGTATATAAAAATGTTGATGTTAAAAAGGATTGGTGCATTTGACTATATTAAAATGAAGAATTTGTGTTGACTAGATAGACATCTTTAAAATATGAAGACAACTTATAACCAGAAAGTATTTGTAAACTATAAACCAACAAATAATTCTTATCCAAATATATAAAGAACTTCTACAAATCAAAGGAATTACAAACAAAAGTAGTGAAAGACATGAACTGGAATTTCACAGGTGATGAGACATATATGACCAATAACTATATGAAGAGCTGTTCAGCCCCATTAATAAGCAGAGAAATGTGAGTTAAAACTATACTGAGAACTATTTTTATGTATATGTAATTGGCAAGATTTTATAAATTCTGACAGTACAAAGCATGGATCCTATAGTTCTGTAGCATGACCCACTTTGCTGGTGAGAGTAAACTGGGGCAATCCCTCTGGAAAACAGTTTGGCATTATCTCTTAAAGTTGAACATGTATATATCCTTTGACCTAGAAGTTCTACTCCTAGATGTATAGCCAAGACAGACTCTTTTTTTTTTTTTTTTTTTTTTTTTTTTGAGACGGAGTCTCACTCTGTCGCCCAAATGGGAGTGCAGTGGCCGGATCTCGACTCACTGCAAGCTCCGCCTCCCGGGTTTACGCCATTCTCCTGCCTCAGCCTCCCGAGTAGGTGGGACTACAGGCGCCCGCCACCTCGTCCGGCTAGTTTTTTGTAATTTTTAGTAGAGACGGGGTTTCACCGGGTTAGCCAGGATGGTCTCGATCTCCTGACCTTGTGATCCTCCCGTCTCAGCCTCCCAAAGTGCTGGGATGACAGGCTTGAGCCACCGCGCCCGGCCCCAAGACAGACTCTTTAGATTTTCAGAAGTACACAAAAAGGAGGGAATAGCATAATGAATGCCCACGAAACTTTCACTCTGCTTCATCACTTAGCAACACGTCATGGTTGTTGTTTCATCTTTCTCCCTACCCTCAGACTTTTGGTTTTGTTTTTGATAGAACAAATCCCAGACATCATGTAATTTCACCCGTAAATACTTCAATAAGAAATAAGGACTTAAATTTAACAGAATTATCTTATCTTACAAATTTATAATTCCTTAAAATCATCTAATACCCAATCAGTATTTACTGATTTTCCTGATTGTCTCAAAAATTTTTTTTTCTTCAAATTAGCATCCCAGCAAAGGTCCAAACATTGAATTTGGTTGATAGATCTTATGATTCTTAATTTAGAGTAGTTCCCCTTCTCATTTTTTGTCCCATGCCATGTATTTGTCCAAAAAACTTAGAACTTAGCCTTGTATAATTTCACTGATTCTAGATCTGGCTGACTGTGTGCTCCTGGTTTTGATGGCCGTGCTTCTCTGCCCCTCGTCTTTACTGTGAAGTTGTATTCAGACCTGTAGGTTGGAATGGAATCGAGATCCCGTGTTGGGGGCAGTGGTACCCAATAGGCAGGCCCTTTCAGGGGGCACATAGCATGTGTGTCACAGATATTTGGGGTGTTCTGGATCCTTCTGTCACAGATTCCTCCTCAGCTTTTCACCTGGTGCTCACCAGGAATGAATGAAAGTTGCCAGACTCATTGCCTTCGTTACAGAAGATGGTGCAAGATAGTGATGTTCTCATTCTGTTTTACCTTCTTCGCTTATTATCTGGAGTTCTTATTTAGGGGCATGGCCTTTCAGAAATTACAGTTCCTATGGAACCATTTTATTGATGACTTTTCAGGTTGAGCAGGTCTGATCACTAAAGGTGACCCCTGGAGATTTTGTTTTATGAACTCATGGAATTTTTTTTTTTTTTTTTTTTTTTTTTTTTGAGACAGTCTCACTCTGTCACCCAGGCTGGAGTGCAGTGGCGCCATCTCAGCTCACTGCAAGCTCCGCCTCCTGGGTTCACGCCATTCTCCTGGCCTCAGCCTCCCGAGTAGCTGGAACTACAGGCACGCGCCACCACGCCCAGCTAATTTTTTGTATTTTTAGTAGAGATGGGGTTTCAACATGGTCCCGATCTTCTGACCTCGTGATCCGCCCACCTCCGCCTCCCAGAGTGCTGGGATTACAGGTGCAAGCCACTGCACCTGGCTGAACTCATAGATTTTTAATATGCTATGTGCTTCAGTCCATTGTGGACTTCATTTATTTATTTATGATTGTCCCATCTTTGGCCAGCAGGGAGCCTTCTGAAATTGGCTGATGTGTCCTTTCAGCATGACCCTCCTGGTCTTTGACAGTTCCCCACTTGCTGTAAGGAAGACAGCTAGGCTCACCCTGTGTGTTCTGGCCCCAGGTTGGGGACTAGCCACATCTCTGGGAACTCTGGCTCTCCTGTTGGTGAGTTAGCATTGTCTTTGAAGTAGGCGGCTACTGTCATTGGAAGACCAATGTGTGGTAGATGCTAAAGAGGTAATAAATCAGGTATCGATAAAATTGTTGACACTAGATTTTTAGAAAAAGCAACTTACAGATAAAAAAGTGTAGAATTATTAGGCAAAAGGCATAACTTCTCTCTCTAGATGTCTCAGAGGGTTCAAGAATCATCCCATAGTCATAAAAGCTGCTCAGTGAGCTGTCTTTCCATAGCCAAAGACTTTCTAAAGGGAAAGCACTGAGTAAGAAAGCAGTACTGAGTGTCACGATACCTTGTTTTAGTCATTTTAAATGGTTTGTTCCTCACCTTTTGGGAGAGATGCTGTTAGTCTTCCCATTTTATAGGTCAGGGGACCAAGGCACACAGAGAGGCTGAGTGACCTAGTCCCTGGTTGGTGTGCAGGGAAGCTGGGCTTGACCTCAGGCTGGACACCACGGACACACAGAGCATGGAAACTGCTTGACTGCTGTGGGACTGGCTTGGAGACATTGATTTGTAGGACATACTTGAGACCAGAGCCTGTGGCCTGGGGTGGCTGCTACATTGGCACTGAGCCTTTTGTGCGGCTGGCTGAGGTGGCATGTTATCCACAGTTGGCCTGATGTGGGTGGGGAGGGGGTCACGTCCCTGCTAGTAAAGAAGCATGAACTTAGAAATAATGCATGCACAGCAATGAAAGGAGCCTGGTGGGTAGGGGAGCCTCAGCGGGAGCTGGGCAGCAGGCAGGGAGGCACCGCCCTCTAGACAGATGAATCTGGCAAGAGTTGCAGGAAGGCTGGTTAATATGAGGTGCTTGTCTGTGCAGAAGCCTGGCTGTGGTGACTGGCTCCAGCCTGTCCCTTCATAAGTGAGAAGGTTGAAGGCTGCAGAAGTCAAGACCAAGGCCCAGTCTACGTCTGGGTCGCTGGAGTTGGGGCAGACCTGGCAGCTGGAGGCCTAGAGCTGGGGTCCAGGCATTGAGTCATTTTTGAGCACTGAAATCCGCATTAGTGGACAAGCTCTCGGGAGTGAACACTCCTAGGAAGATACAACCGAGAAGTAGGAAGTGGGCCTGACCGACCATGAGTTTTAGGCTTCAGAAGCAGGGCAGTGGGCCTCAAGGATGGGTCATTTTTATAATAATGCTTATTTTATAAAGCTTTGAAAATGAAGAAACCCAGAAGAAAATTGACCGTATTTCCATCAGGTGGAAGGAATCTTGAGTTGAGACTGAGCATAGGCAGGGAAGAGTTGACAGATGAGGAGGAGTATTCATTTGTGGGAGCAGGAGGAAAAAGGGAGGAAGGAATCATGACACTCAATCATGGGCTACCTTGAGTGCCTTGCTGAGGCCCTGGCCTTGTCTCCTGGGCCATAGGGAGCCATACGAGGTTGTTGAGAATAATGTAGTCACAGTGGCATGCGAAGAGACTGAGGAGAGATGCAGCCATGGCTCCCATCCTGGTGTGGAATGTGCCGGGTCAGTGAGATGAGAAGAAAATTGGTAAGAGACAGGTGAGAATTTCAAGGGAGAGAGTGAGCCATGTCTGCTGGTTGCCTCATACCTATGGTGCGTACATCACACACATATATACTGCATGCCCATACCACACCCATACTATACCTTATGCACACATATGCACACTGCATGCATACATGCATACCATATACATGCACATAGCAGACACATATTGCATGCCCACAAGCACCACACACACACCACACACATTGCATGCACATGTGCACCGCACACATGCACCACACATACAGACTGCACACACATTACACATGCCTACATGCACATGCAGGTACACATGTACCAAACACATGCATGTGGCACAAACACATTGTATGCACACACATATACCCCCACACACATATAGTGCGCACATACCTTTATCACACAGTGCACTGCACATATACCACACACATGTACTATGCACACATACACACATGCTGGCTTAGTCCATTTGGGCTACTATAACAAAATACCATAGCCTGGGTGGCTTGTAGACCACAGAAATTTATGTCTTACAATTCTGGAGGCTGGAAGTCCAAGATCAAGGCACCAGTAGATTCAGTGTCTGGGGAGGCCCTGCTTCCTGATTAACGGATCTCTGTTTTCATGTGGTGTCCTCCCATGGTGGAAGGGATGAGGAAGCTCTTTGAGACTTCCATATAAGGGCACTAATCCCACTCAGAGGCTCTACCCTCATGACCTAATCACCTCCTAAAGGCCCCACCTCCTACTGCCATCACCTTCGGGGTTAGGATTTCAAGATACACGTTTTAGGGGAACACAAACATTTCAGACCGTAGCACACATATATGTACATTGCACCCAAATGTTGTGGGACCTCTTCTGAGGGGACAGTGAGGTCAACAGGTGGTGAGGTGTGATGACAACTCTTTCACCTGGGATAATGGAAGGAGATGAAGGTGACAGGGATGTTGTCATCTTTGCACAGAGTAGTGGCTTTTGTGCAATTTGGTTAAGGGCAATGTAGTTAAGAGTGTGAACATTTAAAGGGTAGACAGGATTGATTGCAAGAGATATGAAAGAACAGCTGTATTTGGGGTGACAGAGAGGGGGCTGATAAACCGGGCCTCAATCACTGAGCCCCAGGGGGCGGGAAGTGGGGAGCAGCAAGCTTGACATTTCTGTGCAAACACCTCCGCTTTGGAATCACTGGCTGTGACTTGGGGAGCCAAACCTTGCCTTTAGTCAGGCAGTCAATGCCTATCATAGGCATTCTCTCTCTGGAGAAGAGCTTGAGGTCAGCCCTTATCTGGTTGAATTATAAATCTATTACAGGTTTGGGGCTTTAGCTTCCTAGACAAAACTCTTTAGGTTAGGTCTTTGACCTCCTTTTACTCTTCATTTTACATATTTGCCACTAGCTTTTGCAAAATCAGGATTGTCTGATCCTGTTTTGTTTTTTGTTTCGTTTTATAGACAGGGTCTCATTCTGTCATCCAGGCTGGAGTGCAGTGGCACAATCATAGCTAACTATAACCTTGAACTCCTGGGCTCAATCCATTCTCCCACCTCAACCCCTCAAGTGGCTGACACTACAGGTGTGCGCCATATGTGTGGCTAATTTTAAAATGTTTTGTAGGCTGCGTCTTCTTATGTTGCCCAGGCTGGTCTCAGACTTCTGGCCTCAAGTAATCCTCCTGTTTTGGCCTCCCAAAGCGCTGAAATTGCAAGTGTGAGCCTAGCCTAATCCTGTGTTTTTTAAAAACAAATGGAAGGAGGCTGGGCACGGTGGCCCACGCCTGTAATCCCAGCACTATGGGAGGCTGAGGCAGGCGGATCACTTGAGGTCAGGATTTCGAGACCAGCCTGGCCAACATGGTAAAACCTCATCTGTAGTAAAATACAAAAATTAGCTGGGAGTGGTGGTGCCCACCCGTAATCCCAGCTACTCTGGAGACTGAGGCAGGAGAATTGCGTGAACCTGGGAGGCAAAGGTTGCAGTGAGCCGAGATTGTGGCACTGCACTCCAGCCTGGGTGACAGAGCGAGACTCCGTCTCAAAAAAAAAAAAAAAAAAAAAGAGGACCTTTTGGTTTCTAGTGGCAGCACTCAAACAGGCAGACTGGGTAGGTCAGGTTCCTGACGATGAGTCTCAGAAACCTGGTCAGAAACCTGACCTACTCAGTCAAGAACTGCTTGCCTGCATGACAGTGACTCCTGGTGACAGTGCCGCCAGCTCTCCCTGTGCAGGTGACCCTGGTGCCTGGCTTGCCACACTCAGCAGCTCCTAGGCCTGCAGTCTGCCAGGAAGGGTCTGGCCTATCCCCAAGGAGACATAGGGCCCTGCTACCCGCAGCACCCAACAGGCAACAGAGCCTGTTCTGTGTTTTTCCTTTAACACATTTAGAACCTTGTTATCCCAGCTCATCGGGAGTGGGAGCTGCAGGGAGACCTACTCCATAATCTTCAACCTGACTGCTGACTCACTTTCCTACTCCCACCCTTGGTGCTGAAGCATGGATGCTCCCTCCCCTGCCTCCTACCGTGTGCCCAGGCCTGCAGCTGCAGGGGTGACCAACAGTGGCACAGTGGGGGCCAGAGACACCTGCACTTGACAGGACGCTTATTTTTACATACTGTTGGCTGGAAATAATCAACCTTATTTAAATAGAATGTGCATTCAGAGCACTATAAAAAGCACCCAACAACTTGCAAGGGCTGTTTAAGGAGTGATTCTCCTGCTTCCTTTGGGGGGAATCTGCAGGTTCCATGCAAGAGGAGCCAGGCCAGGGCTGCTGAGGACACAGCAGGAGGATGGGGTGAGGCAGGTTCTGTGTGACCAGAGCCCTCTCCAAAAGCATACAGCTTTACTGCAGCGTTTAGTGGCAAGGGTGACAGATGTTCTCCCTCACTCCAAGGCAGAGACTGACCGCCATTTGCCCTGGAGGAGGCAGAACCCATGTGGGCATCACTGGTGGTATAAGCTGAGTGACTGCACTGTTGCTGGCGGCAGCATCCCCAAGGATATCCCCCAGCATTATACTCATTCTCCTTTCTTGAGAGAGCCATTTCTTTTTCCCAACTTTTGAGGAGTCTTCATGTTTACTCCCTGATCTCTGCCAAGTGCTGGGGCCATGTTGGTCTTTATTTTGTGTGTGTGTGTGGGTATTTAATTTGTATGTTTTCATAATTTTGACTTTTTTCAAATGGTAATGTATGTACAAAAGTGTCAATGAAAAGAAGTCTACAGTTTCCAGCCATAAAAGTAGCTGCTGCTGTCCTATTGTTCTTTTGGAAATATTCTCTGCATGTTCAAGCATATTTATGTCAGATGTGAGTCTTAAAGCTGCTGTCAGTGCTCACCTAGAAGGATCCTGTGGAAACTTGGGGGCTGGGTGAGTCCCCCTCTCTGTGTCTGACTCCTTCGTACTCTGCTCCAAGAGTCAGGCTAGTAGTGCTGCTGCTGTGGCCCTGGGACCGCACCTGGATTCAGGGGCTGCAGGGTGCATCACTGTCTCCTGTTAGCATTTTTTAAAGAGAACCATTTTTCTCTTGGTTATAAAAATGTCTACATATTCTAGGGAGGTTGGATAATACCTAGGTACAAAGAAGAAAGTCAGATTCCTTGTTACTCTACTATCAGAGATAACCACAAAGATTTAATGTGCTTCTTTTCAGTCTTTTTCATATATGTGTATACACGTGTGTGTGTATTATGTTTCTTCTTAGAAATTAAAGTCATTCCATACTTAAAAGTAACAATACCCCCTTTTCAGTTTTATGGTATATTGAAAGCTTCCTCCGTATCACTAAATAGTCTTTGAAAATGTGTTTATTGGTTGCATCTAAATCTTTCTTTTGCTCCCCGTTTTCAACATACTGTACGTTCTTTAGTTTCCTTCCCTGCACCCTGTTTCTCATGTCATTCAGCCAGGAATCCTATGTGACTCCTGGTTTCCATATGTCATTTCTCTGTCCCACAGTGGCCCTCATGTGTGAGTAATTTAAGGCTGACATCTCTTCTGATTGGTTAGTGTCTAGTCCTGCCAGTATTCAGTGTTGAACTTTGAATATCACCTCTGATTGAAATTAGTTTCCTTAGCTACTGTGTTTGCTCATGCTACCACAATAACGTACCACAAAATGGGCGGCTTAAACAAATGTTGATTCTCTCACAGTTCTTAGAAGGGATGTCTGAGATCAAAGTGTCAGCAGGGCCATGTTCCCTCTGAAGGCCTTAGGGGAAGATATTCCCTCTCCTCTTCAAGCTTTAGGTGGTGTCCTGCGATCCTTGGCGTTCCTTGGCCTATAGGCACATCACACCATTGTCTCCACATGGCCTTCACATCGTCTCTCCAAAGTCCCCCTTTTAAGGACATCAGTCATAGTGGATTAGGGCCTACCCTAATGACCTTGTTGTAACTGCGTCACCTATGTAAAGACCCTGTTTTTATTAAGGTCACATTCTGAGGTCCTGGGGATTAAGATTCCAACATAGCATTTTAGGGGACCCAATTCAGTTCTTAACAGCCACCAGTTGCCAAGCCCAGAGGACTCAGGCTGTGGTGGAGGCCCAGCTTCATGCCTAGACAGTATGCAGAGCATACCCACGGTAGGTAAATATGTTCTTGTCTTAGAACTCTGGCCAGAGAAAGCCTGCACTCTTGGACCACCCCTTCCCAACTCTTGTCTTGCATGTGTAAGATACATAGATGTAGATACGTGTAGTTCTGTGTTTTCCTGTATGAACAGGATCATAGTACACACATTGTTTATGAGCCCATGTGGCCGTCTCCCTGCCAGATTTTGTCTGCTTGTCTCTGAACAGGCCCTGGAGAAGTTGACTGAGCTGCACCTACTGTTGGAATGTTCTGTGTTCATAGCTGCTGCCTCCTCCATGACTAGGCTTTTGTCTGTAATTTAGATCTTCAGTTCACTATAATGGACTTGTGAGTCTAAACTTACATAGTGTTTATATTATTAGCATTGTTACATTTTATGGAAAATATTATATTTTATTTTTAACATCAGCTTCTTGGTAGGTTTATCTGTATCTGTGCTGTGTTTATAACAGACCTATACAATAAGATCTGCTTGATTGAGTTTTTTAGGCTGTCTCATTAAACGTTTTACTTATGTCTTACAAATGAGGTATACAATTTTAGTGCAGTCCTTTTAGCTTTGATTTATTTACTAGGAGAAAATAGAGGCTAGGGGTTGGATTAGGATTGAAGTTTAGCAGCTGCAGGATGAAATAGTTTTGCCTTTTTTTTTTTTTTTTTGAGATGGAGTTTCGCTCTTGTTGCCCAGGCTGGAGTGCAATGGTGCAATCTTGGCTCACTGCAACCTGCAACCTCCGCCTCTCAGGTTCAAGCAATTCTCCTCCCTAAGCCTTCCAAGTAGCTGGGATTACAGGCATGTGCTCCCATGCTCAGCTAATTTTTGTATTTTTAGTAGAGACAGGGTTTCGCCATGTTGGCTAGGCTGGTTTCGAACTCCGGACCTCAGGTGATTCACCCACCCTTGGCCTCCCAAAGTGCTGGGATTACAGGCATGAGCCACCACACCTGGCCTCTTTTTTTTCCCTTTTTTTTAAAGATACGCCCTGCCAAGCAGTTTATAAGAAACCAAGGACTCATGAGCCTAAGAATTTTATTAATAAGGGCCCTCTGATTAATTAACAGGCCTGGATCTCAGTACTCTGAAGGCCAGCAGCACCAGCTATACTTTGACTGTGGTCCCAGATACTTTTCCTAATCCGTAGGGTGCTGCACTGAGGTTTCTTTTCTGTAGCTTTTCCCTTGTCATGTGGTTTCCAGGGGTACCATGTAGGAGGGTCAGAAAGGAAGTCACCTGAAAAGAGGAGGGGTTTCCAGATGCCAGAGCAAGCAAGCTTGAGGTGAAACTTGAGTTGGTCACGTCTCCAGGATGTAGGAGTGGCATGTGGCTGGGCTGTCCATGGGGTCATCTGCTCAGGCATGGCTGGCTGGGATCTTACCTTTTCTATTCTTTTTCAGGATTCAGGAGCAGTTCCAGAAGAATCCCGACAGTTACAATGGTGCTGTCCGAGAGAACTACACCTGGTCACAGGACTATACTGACCTGGAAGTCAGAGTGCCAGTACCCAAGCACGTGGTGAAGGGAAAGCAGGTAATGGCCTTGGTGGGTAGTGGTGGGTGGCTTCACCCAAGCCAGTCAAAGCTGTTGCAGGAAAGACCCAGCATCCTTGAGGGAGTGTTGAGATCGCCTTTGGGATGTGAGGCATGTTCCTTCTCCTGCCCTAGGAATGAGCTGAGCACACCATCCTTGCTCCCCTTATTCTGTCTGTGAGGTTCTCCCAGCTGTTCTGCAGAAATCTCCCTCTGGGGATGGTGAGCCCTGTTCACACTACTTCCTGAGAGAGAAACCCAAGCATCTGATGTCCTCACCTATTTTATAAACAAAGCCATAGGCACTCTTGGGGTTCCTATTGTAGATGGCCAGCCTCTCAGTTTTCAAGGGAATCCTCAAACATTATCTTGGTGAATTCTCTTTTTTCCTAAAGATTAAATCTGCCTTCGGTTTCCCTAAGAAAAGTCCAGTCAACTAAATGCACAGTGATAGCTAACATACATAGCATCTGTCGTGTGAGTTTCCTGGGCTTTGCCAGCCCAGAGTCTAATAAACTCAAATTAGACAAAGTGACACAGTGGGTAGCACCTCCCCGTGTATGGTGATGAACCATGCATCACAGAGATGAAAGGTTTACGATTTAATTCTCCATAACTTTTTTTTTTTTTTTTTTGAGATGGAGTCTCGCTCTGTCGCCCAGGCTGGAGTGCAGTGGCCGGATCTTGGCTCATTGCAAGCTCCGCCTCCCGGGTTTACGCCATTCTCCTGCCTCAGCCTCCCCAGTAGCTGGGACTACAGGCGCACGCCACCTCGCCCGGCTAGTTTTTTTGTATTTTTTTAGTAGAGACGGGGTTTCACCTGGTTAGCCAGGATGGTCTCAATCTCCTGACCTCGTGATCCGCCCGTCTCAGCCTCCCAAAGTGCTGGGATTACAGGCTTGAGCCACCGCGCCCGGCCAATTCTCCATAACCTTTAATCACAGGAGAAAGAGAACTCTCAGACTCTGCAGTTCTCCCAGGGCAACAACATGGCTGCACAGGAGGGAGGGAGGGACGGAGGGATGGAGGGACAGGCCCACCCCATCCCAGCGTCCCCACTTGTTATCCTTGCTATTTTTTTTATTTCCTCCTATTCACATAGGTGGCATGCATGTGCCGAGGATAAGCTTCCTGGTCCCCACACCCTCTTTTTTAAGGTTGACTTGGAGTCCTCAAAGGGCATGCCATCCCTGCTGGGGCCAGCCACCTGGTGTCATTTCCTGTGCCTCTGTTACTGCTTAGTGGCGTGATGGGTAGGCCTGTAGTTTGTGCACTGATACCAACCATTCTGCTTTCCCCAGGTTTCTTTTATGCCTCCTCAGGGAACAGGTGTCAGGCTGTGGGCCTTTGCTCCCCTCAACAACAAACACAAAACTTATTTTTCTTCAGCTACAAACACCCCGTCACCCCCGTTTAGGCTACATCAGGTCATGGGTGAGACCCATTGAAGCCCCATCCAGTCCTGAGAGGCAAAGCAAAGAACCCAGGTCACAATGATGAAGTGGATGGCCAGGCCTGTGTGCTGTGAGGCTCTTCCATGGAGCAGGGAGCCATGTCATGATGTACCTGTAACATTCACAACTTGAGTTTCAAAAACTAAAGTTTCTGAAACCTCCATCTAATGAGTTTAAGTGAGTATAAGTTTAATCTTTTTTTTTTAAATAGAGTTGACCTCATTCTGTCACTCAGGCTGGAGTGCAATGGCATGATCACGACTCACTGCAGCCTTGAACTCCTGGGTTCAAGCTATTCTCCCACCTTAGCCTCCTGAGTAACTGGGACTTCAGGTGCTTGCTATCATGCCTGGTTAAGTTTTAAAATTTTTTTTGTAGAGATGGAGTCCTGCTGTTTCCCAGGCTGGTCTTGAAATCCTGGCCTCAAGTGATCCTCCCACTTCAGTCTCCTGAGTAGCTGGGATTGCAGGTGTGAGCCATCATTCCCACTGGAAGTTTAATCTTTTAGTGGGAGAGAGATGTCTACTCAAGGAATTGTGATAAGAATAACATTATCATAGGTTGTTGTAAATAGATAATTTCCGCTTATAAAAAAACTCAAGTAACAGTGCAAAATGGGACGTTACATAATTTAAATCCATAATATAAAAAAATTTGATATATGCCAGAAACTGTATCCATATTTCCTTCTTCATGAGAACCTGCAACCTGTGAAGTAAGCAATTTCTTTTTTGTTTTTAATTTCTTTAAAAAAATTTTTATTTTACTTTAAGTTTTATTTTACTTTAAGGGATACATGTGCTGAACGTGCAGGTTTGTTACGTAGGTATACATGTGCCATGGTGGTTTGCTGCACCTATCAACCCGTTATCTAGGTTTTAAGCCCCACATGCATTAGGTATTTGTCCTAATGCTCTCCCTCCCCTTTCCCCTGACCCCTTGGCAGGCCCCAGTGTATGATGTTCCCCTCCCTGTGTCTGTGTGTTTTCATTGTTCATCGCCCACTTATGAGTGAGAACATGTGGTGTTTGGTTTTCTGTTCCTGTGTTAATTTGCTCAGGATGATGGTTTCCAGCTTCATCCATGTACCTGCAAAGGACATGAACTTATTCTTTTTTATGGTTGCATAGTATTCCATGGTGTATATATGCTACATTTTCTTTATCCAGCCTATCATTGATGGGCATTTGGGTTGGTTCCAAGTCTTTGCTGTTGTAAATAGTGCTGCAGTAAACATACATGTGCCTGTGTCTTTATAGTAGAATGATTTATAATCCTTTGGGTGTATAGATACCCGGTAATGAGATTGCTGGGTCAAATGGTATTTCTGGTTCTAGATCTTTGAGGAATCGCCACACTGTCTTCCACGATGGTTGAACTAATTTACACTTCCACCAACAGTATAAAAGTGTTCCTATTTCTCTACATCCTCTCCAGCATCTGTTGTTTCCTGACTTTTTAATGATTGCGGTTCTAACTGGCATGAGATGGTATCTCGTTGTGGTTTTTATTTGCATTTCTCTAATGACCAGTGATGATGAGCTTTTTTTTCATGTTTATTGGCCACATAAATGTCTTCTTTTGAGAAGTGTCTGTTCATATCCTTTGCCCACCTTTTATGGGGTTGTTTTTTTTCTTGTAAATTTCTTGCAGATTCTGGATATTAGACCTTTGTCAGATGGATAGATTGCAAAAATTTTCTCCCATTCTGTAGGTCGCCTGTTCACTCTGATAGTTTCTTATGCTGAGCAGAAGCTCTTTTGTTTAATTAGATCCCATTTGTCAATTTTGGCTTTTGTTGCAGTTGCTTTTGGTGTTTTAGTCATGAAGTCTTTGTCCATGCCTATATCCTGAATACTGTTGTCTAGGTTTTCTTCTAGGGTTTTCATGTTTAAGTTTTATGTTTAAGTCTTTAATCCATCTTGAGTTAATTTTTGTATAAGGTGTAAGGAAGGGGCCTAGTTTCTGGTTTCTGCACATGGCTAGCCAGTTTTCCCAGCACTGTATATTAAATAGGGAATCCTTTCCCCATTGCTTGTTTTTGTTAGGTTTGTCGAAGATCAGATGGTGGTAGATGTGTGGTGTTATTTCTGAGGCCTCTGTTCTGTTCCATTGGTCTATGTATCTGTTTTGGTACTAGTACTATGCCGTTTTGGTTATTGTAGCCTTATAGTATAGTTTGAAGTCAGGTAGTGCGATGTCTTCAGCCTTGTTCTTTTTGCTTAGGATTGTCTTGGCTATGTGGGCTCTTTTTTGGTTCCATATGAAAGTTAAAGTAGTTTTTTCTAGTTCTGTGAAGAAAGTCAGTGGTTGCTTGATGGGAATAGCATAGCATCTATAAATTGCTTTGGGCAGTATGGCCATTTTCATGATATAGATTCTTCTATCCATGAGCATGGATTTTTTTTCCATTTGTTTGTGTCCTCTCTTATTTCCTTGAGCAGTGGTTTGTAGTTCTCCTTGAAGAGGTCCTTCATGTCCCTTGTAAGTTGCGTTCCTAGGTATTTTATTTTCTTTGTAGCAATTGTGAATGGGAGTTCATTCATGACTTGGCTCTCTGCTTGTCTATTATTGGTGTATAGGAATGCTTGTGATTTTTGCACGTTGATTTTGTATCCTGAGACTTTGCAGAAGTCGCTTATCAGCTTAAGGAGTTTTTGGGATGAGACAATAGGGTTTTCTAAATATACAATCATGTCATTTGCAAACAGAGACAATTTGACTTCCTCACTTGCTATTTGAATACCCTTTATTTCTTTCTCTTGCCTGATTGCCCTGGCCAGAACTTCCAATACTGTGTTGAATAGGAGTGGTGAGAGAGGGCATCCTTGTCTTGTGCTGATTTTCAAAGGGATGCTTCCAGCTTTTGCCCATTCAGTATGATATTGGCTATGGGTTTGTCATAAATAGCTCTTATTATTTTGAGATATGTTCCGTTAGTACCTAGTTTATTGAGTGTTTTTAGCATGAAGGGGTGTTGAATTTTATTGAAGGCCTTTTCTGCGTCTATTGAGATAATCATGTGGTTTTTGTCATTGGTTCTATTTATGTGATGGATTACATTTATTGATTTTCGTATGTTGAACCAGCCTTCATCCCAGGGATGAAACCGACTTGATCATGGTGGATAAGCTTTTTGATGTGCTTCTGGATTCAGTTTGCCAGTATTTTATTCAGGATTTTCGCATTGATGTTCATCAGGGATATTGGCCTGAAATTTTCTTTTTTTATTGTGTCTCTGCCAGATTTTGGAATAAGCATGATGCTGGCTTCATAAAATGAGTTAGGGAGGAATCTCTCTTTTTCTGTTGTTTGAAATAGTTTCAGAAGGAATGGTACCAGCTCCTCTTTGTACCTCTGGTAGAATTTGGCTGTGAATCCGTCTGGCCCTGGGCTTTTTTTGGTTGGTAGGCTGTTAATTACTGCCTCAATTTCAGAACTTGTTATTGGTCTTTTCAGGGATTTGACTTCTTCCTGGTTTAGTCTTGGGAGGTTGTATATGTCCAGGAGTTTATCCATTTCTTCTAGATTTTCTAGTTTATTTGCATAGAGATGTTCATAGTATTCTCTGATGGTAGTTTGTATTTCTGTGGGATCAGTGGTGATATCTCCTTTATCTTTTTTTATTGTGTATGTTTGATTCCTTTCTCCTTTCTTCATTATTATTCTGGTTAGTGGTCTATTTTGTTAATCTTTTAAAAAAACCAGTTCCTGGATTCATTGATTTTTTTCTAAGGGTTTTTCATGTCTCTGTCTCCTTCAGTTCTGCTCTGATCTCAGTTAGTTCTTATCTTCTGCTAGCTTTTGAATTTGTTTGCTCTTGCTTCTCTAGTGCTTTTAATTGTGATGTTAGGGTGTCCATTTTAGATCTTTCCCACTTTCTGATGTGGGCATTTAGTGCTATAAATTTCCCTGTTAACACCATTTTAGCTGTATCCCAGAGACTCTGGTATGTTGTCTCTTTGTTCTCATTGGTTTCAAAGAACTCGTTATTTCTGCCTTAATTTCATTATTTACCCAGTAGTCATTCAGGAGCAAATTGTTCAGTTTTCATGTAGTTGTGCAGTTTTGAGTGAGTTTCTTAATCCTGAGTTCTAATTTGATTGCACTGTGGTCTGAGAGACTGTTTGTTATGATTTCCATTCTTTTGCATTTGCTGAGGAGTGTTTTACTTCCAATTATGTGGTTGATTTTAGAATAAGTGCTATGTGGTGCTGAGAAGAATGTATATTCTGTTGATTAGGTCAGCTTGGTCCACAGCTGAGTTCAAGTCCTGAATATCCTTGTTAATTTTCTGTCTTGTTGATCTGTCTAATATTGACAGTGGGGTGTTAAAGTCTCCCAGTATTATTGTTTGGGAGTCTTAAGTCTCTTTGTAGGTCTCTAAGAACTTGTTTTATGAATCTGGGTGCTCCTGTATTGGGTGCATATATATTTAGGATAGTCAGCTCTTCTAGTTGCATTGATCCCTTTACCATTATGTAATGCCCTTCTTTGTCTTTTTTGATCTTTGTTGGTTTAAAGTCTGTTTTATCAGAGACTAGCATTGCAACCCCTGCTTTTTTTTGCTTTCCATTTGCTTGGTGAATATTCCTCTATCCCTTTATTTTGAGCCTATGTGTGTCTTTGCACATGAGCTGGGTCTCCTGAATACAGCACACCGATGGGTTTTGACTCTTTATGCAATTTACCAGTCTGTGTGTGGTATTTTTTTTGAGACAGAGTCTTGCTCTGTTGCCCATGCTGGAGTCAGTGGCGTGATCTTGGCTCACTGCAACCTCTGCCTCCCAGGTTCAAGTGATTCTCCTGCCTCAGCCTCCCAAGTAGCTGGAACTACAGGTGCACGCCCCCATACCCAGCTTATTTTTGTATTTGTAGTAGAGACGGGGTTTCACCATATTGGCCAGACTGGTCTCGAACTCCTGACCTCATAATGCACCCATCTTAGCCTCCCAAAGTGCTGGGATTACAGGCATGAGCTACCGCACTTGGCCCATCTGTGTCTTTTAATTGGGGCATTTAGCGCATTTACATTTAAGGTTAATATTGTTATGTGCAAATTTGATTCTGTTGTCATGATGCTAGCTGGTTATTTTGCATATTAGTTGATGCAGTTTCTTCATAGTGTTGTTGGTCTTTTTATTTTGGTATGTTTTTGCAGTGGCTGGTACCGGTTTTTCCTTTCCATATTTAGTGCTTCATTCAGGAGCTCTTGTAAGGCAGGCCTGGTGGTGACAAAATCCCTCAGCATTTGCTTGTCTGTTAAGGATTTTTATTTCTCCTTCACTTATGAAGCTTAGTTTGGCTGGATATGAAATTCTGGGTTTAAAATTCTTTTCTTTAAGAATATGGAATATTGGCCTCCACTCTCTTCTGGCTTGTAGAGTTTCTGCAGAGAGATCTGCTGTTAGTCTGATGGGCTTCCCTTTGTAGATAACCTGACCTTTCTCTCTGGCTGCCCTTAACATTTTTTCCTGTGTTAAACCGTGGAGAATCTGATGATTATGTGTCTTGGGGTTGCTCTTCTCGAGCAGTATCTTAGTGGTGTTTTCTGTATTTCCTGAATTTGAATGTTGGCCTGTCTTACTAGGTTGGGGAAGTTCTCCTGGATAATATCATGAAGTGTGTTTTCCAACTTGTTTTCATTCTCCCTGTCACTTTTAGGGATCCCCAGTCAATCGTAGGTTTGGTCTTTTCACATAGTCCATATTTCTTAGAGGCTTTGTTTGTTCCTTTTCAGTCTTTTTTCCCTAATCTTGTCTTCATGCCTTATTTCAGTAAGTTGATCTTTAGTCTCTGATATTCTTTCTTCTGCTTGATCAATTTGGCTATTGATACTTGTGTATGCTTCACGAAGTTCTCATCCTGTGTTTTTCAGCTCCATCAGGTAATTTATGTTCTTCTCTAAACTGGTTATTCTAGTTAGCAGTTCCTGTAACCTTTTGTCAAGGTTCTTCACTTTTTTGCATTGGGTTAGAACATAGTCCTTTAGCTCAGAAGAGTTTGTTATTGTCCACCTTCTGAAGCCTACTTCTGTCAGTTTGTCAAACTCATTCTCTGTCCAGTTTTGTGCCCTTGCTGGAGAGGACTTGCAATCATTTGGAGAAGAGGCATTCTGGTTTTTGGAATTTTCAGCATTTTTGTGCTGGTTTTTTCCTCATCTTCATGGATTTATCTACCTTTGATCTTTGAGGCTGATGACCTTTGGATGGGTTTTTTGTGTGGGGGTCTTTTTTTTTTGGATGTTGATGTTGTTGATGTTTGTTAGTTTTTCTTCTAACAGGCCCCTCTTCTGCAGGTCTGCTGCAGTTGGCTGAGGTACACTCCAGACCCTATTTGCCTGGGTATCACCAGTGGAGACTGCAGAACAGCAAAGATTGCCACCTGCTCCTTCCTCTGGAAGCTTCATCCCAGAGGGGCACCGGGCTAGTGCCAGCTAGAGCTCTTCTGTATGAGGTGTCTCTCAGCCCATGTTGGAAGGTCTCTCCTAATCAGGAAGTATGGGAGTCAGGGACCCACTTGAGGAGGCAGTCTGTCCCTTAGCAGAGCTCAAGTGCTGTGCTGGGAGAATCCTCCTTGTCGGGATCCGTTGCTCTCTTCAGAGCTGGCAGGCAGGAACGTTTAAGTCTGCTGAAGCTGCACTCTCAGCCATCCCTTCTCCCAGGTGCTCTGTCCCAGGGAGATGGGAGTTTTATCTATAAGCCCCTGACTGGAGCTGCTGCCTTTCTTTCAGAGATGCCCTGCCCAGTGAGAAGGAATCTATAGAGGCAGTCTGGCCACAGCCACTTTGCCTCTTTAAGTTAAGTTCCACCCAGTCTGAGCTTCCAGGCCTCTTTAGCACTGTTAAGGGAAAACCACCTACCCAAGCCTCAGTAATGGCAGACACCAAGCTCCATCGTCCCTTGGCTCCCTGGTGTCAGCCTCCTTTCCAGGGGAGTGAGCGGTTCTGTCTTGCTGGGGTTCCAGGTGCCACTGGGGTATGCAAAAAACAAAAAACCAAAAAACTCCTGCAGCTAGCTCAGTGTCTGCTCAAACAGCCTCCCAGTTTTGTGCTTGAAACCCAGGGCCCTGGTGGTTTAGGCACATGAGGGAATCTCCTGGTCTGTGGACTGCAAAAACCTTGGGAAAAGCTTGGTATCTGGGCCGGATAGCACAGTCCTTCATGGCTTCCCTTGGCTGGGAAAGGGAGGCCCCCCGCTCCTTGCACTTCCCAGGTGAGGCGATGTCCCACCCTACTTCGGCTCACCGTCCGTGGGCTGTGCTCACTGCCTAACTAGTCCCAGTGAGATGAACAGGGTACCTCAGTTGGAAATGCAGAAATCACCCACCTTTTGCGTTGGTCTCACTGGAAGCTGCAGACCGGAGCTATTCCTATTCGACTATCTTGCCAGATCCCCCCATATCATTCATTCTATTTTATAGATGAGAAATTGAAGCTGAGAGAAGTTACTGAATCATCCAAGTTAACTTGGAAAATCCACAGTGTCATCTCCCTTGTTGTTATGCCTGGAACAGTGAGCACTCTGGATAAGTTTTTGAATGAATGAATAGCTGCATGAATGAAGTAGCAAAGCTGTGGTTTGAGTCAGGTATGTCTGCTTCTAAACCTTATGCTTTTCCCTCTGGGCTACCCTCCTTACTCTATACAAACAAGTGGTGCTGGCTTCTTAGAAGGAGTCACTGTCCTGGAACACGTCTCATGTGCATTTATAGGAAATGAACCTCTCTGTATAGTGGGGGCAACTTGGCTTGCACCCTCCTGCATCCCACATGGTGCAGTAAGGTGACTAGGCTTAGTCCCATTCCTGCCTGGCCTGGGTAGGTGTGAAGTCTAGGCTGGCCTGGAGCTGAATCCCTCTGGCCCTCCTGTCCTGTGCCTTCTAACTCCGTGACGACTCCCTCTGCAGTCTCTCCTTCATTCTCCAGGGGCCACTTGAAATAGGCAGACATGTCCTAAACCTGCCCTGTGTGTAGGAGTTTGGGTGGGGTCCATAGCATCCCTAAGAAGACTGAGACTTTTGCAAGTGCCCTGTGCCTTTAAGGTACCACAGGCACAGATCAGTGAGTTGCTGGTGGCCTGGCTTCAGCAGGAAATAGCTGTGTGCTCAGTTTTCCCTTCTTCCCACCCCACATCCCCATTATATCTCTTACCAGCAACTGGTGACCTCTAGAATCATAGACTTCAGTATAATTTTAAGATCAAAGTCAGACCAGATCACTAGGGATCATCCACAAGGAATTCTAGCTTCAAATGACTACTTCCTGTCTGTTTTTAATAGGCCAGGAGCAGGAACTAACAGCTCTTCCCAAGTAGTTTATCCAGAATTTTGGGATTTTGGTGGGTTAGGTGTTGATTTCTATTTCATTTTTTGTTAGTATTGCCATGTATGTAGTTGAATAAATTATGAAAAGCATTGATTGCCATGCTTCATTCACTTGGCTAAAAAAATTACAGTTTCCTGATTCTTTATCTGTCTTCTGAACTGCTCTGTGAACCTCTGGGGCTTTCTCTGAAAGGGTTTGTATTAGGCCCAAGCTGAAACTGGTTATTTTCTCTTTTTTTGACTTAAGAGACCCAGGTTAGCTAACAGCTTGCACCATACTTTGCACAGCTACCTGGGACAACTCCCCACTGGAAATGGTGTCTCAGATGTGCTTGTTGACTATCTGGGATGTTGATGCCATGATTCTGCCCTATGGTCGACACCGTGTTATGAAGGTCCTGCCCTATGTCTTGTCTCAAGTTCAGATTTACACCTCTCTCAAATACACTTGTTATGACCTCTAAGATGATGTGGCTCTACTATCACCAAGGATAGCCCTGGATTTGGCTCATTCTACATTAGACATTTTCTAAACATGTGGGCTGTGCTTTATCCCAGGAACTGGGCATGTGGGAATCACCAAGACAGACAAGACTGCTGGTTTGGAGCTTATATCCCAGTGGGGTGCAGCAGTAAAAGTCAGCAAATAAATGAGCAAGATGGAGGCAGATGCTGTATAGAACCTAAAACTGGTTGGTTTGTGTATTTAACCAGCACTTGTGTGGTTCCCTCTCTGTGTCTTGAAATAGTGAGTTGTCCCCTCCAGTCCTCCTATTATGCAGGCAGTCACTGTGCACCCATGAGGGATACTGAGAGCTGTGTGTGCATGGTCTCAGCCAATAAGAGCCAGGCAATAATCAAGGCTTGCTCTGGAGCTAGTGTTCTCTCTCACCTCAGGGAAGGGTCAAAGGTGAAGTTTGGTTATAAATATCAGGATAGAAGGATGGAAGGAAGGGACTTCTTTTTTCAGCGGCTTATTTAGTAGTGGCTTGCCTAATTTATTTGTTAACACGGTATATATATATGTGACAATAGCATTGGCCTTTTGTGACACCTGCTGACCTAATTTGTACTGGTGACCTGCCTTGGTGGCATGCTTCATCTCCTGTGTGGTTGGAAAAACTTTTTTTTCTCCTTCAATAGTATTTTTTTTTTCCCATGTCATTCTTATAACACTGCAGACCTCTTTTAAAAATTCTTGGCTGGGCATGGTGGCTCAAGCCTGTAATCCCATCACTTTGGGAGTCTGAGGTGGGCAGATCGCTTGAGCCCAGGAATTTGAGACCAGCCTGGGCATCATGGTGAAACCCCATCTCTACAAAACAATATGAACAAAATTTAGCTGGGTGTGGTGGTATGCGGCTGTAGTCCTAGCTACTTGGGAGGCAGAGGTGGGAGGATTACCTGAGCCCAGGAGGTCAAGGCTTCTGCGAACTGTGATTGTGCCACTGCACTCCACCTTGGATAACAGAGTGAGACCCTATCTCAAAAAAAATAAAAAATAAAGTAAAAATAAAAATTCTTGGTGTCTTAATTGCTGAGTGATTTTTTTTTTAAAGTCATGCCTCACTTAAAACTTTGGAAAAAGTTTATTTTGTATCTCTTGGATTTTGCTTGTCTAAGTGTTCTTCTTCAGAGCTGTACTTTCTTTCTGGCCTGGCTCTGGTTATTCCCTAAGTGTACCTGTCACGGTTGCCTGTCAGCAGTGTTTATTTTTGGTTTTTGTCTGTGGCACCTATTGGACATTGTCACGATGGTAACCCCGGCTGCAACAACTCAGCTGTTAAAATCAAAATCTGTTCTGTGTTGGTGATTCAGGGGCTTTGCTCAGGCAGCCCAGTGTTTGTGTTAGAGCTGTGGATAGAGCTTCACAGGAGAGCCAGATCTCAACTCTCCAGCTGTAGCTTGATGCAGGCATTATCGGAGCTTTGCCTCTCCTGGAGTTTCTCATTGATCCCTTTTCTGTAGAAATGGATATGATTTCTACAATTTCACTTGCCTCTCAAGGGTAGTGGGAGACAAATGAGAGTGTGTGCATAATGCTTTATGTTTTTTAGAAGAAAAATAGAGTATTCCTATTTTACCTTGTAATATTTTAAAAAATCATCTTGCTAGTGAATGAAAACTTCTCAAAATGAAGCTTTTAATTTCATACATTAGTAAAATGTGGTTAGGTCTTTTCCATCACATGTTCTTTGCACAATCTACTCTGCTCTGTTTAGGAAAAGCAGCTGATTCCCTCTCTCTCTCTTGCTGGTGTACCCATAGAATAGAGACAAGGAACTTTGAGTTTAATGACAGATGTTTTTGTGATTGTTCATGTCAGACCTGAGTGGTTATAAACCTGGCATTTCATTGAATCACACAGAATTGCAATGCTTTTGAAAATTAAATTCCAGAGATTTTTAGTTTAACCTCTCATTTTGCAGATGAGAAAACTCTCATGGTGGGATGATGGTAGATCATACACCAGAACCGAGGTCCTCTCACCCCCACCCTGTTTTATGGCATAATTGCAAATGAAGTCATGATTGGATGTTATTGAGTGACAAGTGAATCTGTTTCCCTTGAGTCTTCTTCCTCATAGATTGTGAGTGTTCCTGCAGGCTGGTGTAATCACTGTCGTGACCTGCCATTTTTGTCCTCACCCTGGGTACCTTTTGGAACACCACCTTAGCCACTAGGCGTGTCATGTATGGCTCTAACTCATCCCGAGGCTTAGATTCGTAGTGAGGCCTTGCCTGTGAGCTTGATGTAAGTGCTGGAATTTGTGTTAAAAGCTCCATAACGTGTTCTTAGAAGTTGCTTAGGAAAAAATGCAGGAAGATGTTTTATTATAGGAAACTTCTATAGCAGAAAAGACTAATAGACTGCATTATTTTTGCATTTACATAATTTTTGAGTGCATAACACATTTATATGTTCAAAAGCACAAACATGTATAACAACAACAAAAATCCCTGTCCTGCCTCTGTGTCTTTTCTGTCTTGTCCTGACCCCTCCCCAGCTAGCCCTAACCTAAGTCATCACATAACTGGTTTTGGGGATATTTCAACAGATGTTTTGATGTATATATAATCAAGTATGAACATGTATTGCTCTGTCCCCACCTTTAGCAAAGATGGTGCATTCCACTTTTTAAGATGATCTTAATGCCCTTGCCCAGTGTCATTTTGGCCCCACCAAGGAGACTCCCATCTCTTTTTACCTCCATGTCCCCAAGTGCCTGAGGGGTGCCCAGTAAATTCTAGGTAGACCTTGCTTTCCCTGGTCATCTGGCTCAAGCCCCAAACCCACCATCCCTCACACCTGGGACTCCTGTTCTTTGCTTTTGCCCCCTTCAAACTATAGGCTGATTATTAAACCAATGTCTTGTTAATGGACATTTAGGTTGTTTCCAATCTTTCCTGTTGTAAACAATAAAACAATGCCCTTTAATAAACTTCATTTTGCATATATGCATTTTCATACAGAAAAAAGTCCATGAAGTGTAGTTGCTAGATTGAAAGGTATATGTATTTCTAATTTCTTTTTTTTTGAGACAGGGTTTTGTTCTGTCACCCATCATGGCCCGCTGCAGCCTTGTCCTCCCTAGGCTTAAGCAATCTTCCCATCTCAGCCTCCTGAGCAGCTGTAACTACAAGCATGCACCACCACGCCCAGATGATTTTTTGTATTTTGTAGAGATGGGGTTTTCTCACGTTGCTCAAGCTGATCTTGAACTCCTGGGCACATGCAGTCCATCTACCTTGGTCTCCCAGAGTGCTGGGATTACAGGCCTGAGCCACTGCACCCAGCCTGTATTTCTAATTTCTGTAAGTGTTGCTAAATTATCTTCCATATGGGGTTATACTAACTTACGTATCCATCAACAATGTATAAGAGCCCTTGGTTTTTCACAAATTTGCTGAGAATAGTATGTTATCAAACTTTGGGGTTTCGTAAGTTGAGTAGATGAAAAATAGTATCTATGTGTAGTATGAATTTGTATTTCTCTTAGAGTGAGGTGGAGCATCTTTCTACATGTGACTGTCCTTTGAACTAGTTATATCTTTTGCCCATTTTCTATTAGGTTGCTCTACGTTTTCTTATTGATTTCTAGGAGTTCTGTATATATTAGAGAGATCAATCCTTTGTATGTGATATGTATTATCGATCTATTGTCCCATTTTGTTATTAACCTTTTGAGTTGATTTATATTGATCCTCCTGTCTCAGCCTCCCAGGAAGCTGAGACCACAGGCACAAACTGCCACATCCTATTAATTAAATTTTTTTTTTGGTAGAAATGAAGTCTCCCTGTGTTGCTCAGGCTTGTCTTAAACTCCTAGGCTCAAGTAATCCCCCTGCCTCAGTCTCCCAAAGTGCTGGAATTATAGGCATGAGCCACCATGCCCTGCCTCACCTTACTAATTTTTGTGTATTCAAGTTAATTGGTTCTTTGTTTTTTCATGGCTTCTGAAATTTGAATCAAGATTAGATAGGAGTAGATTGCATTTGGTAGAGTTTCTTTGGTCAGTTATTTGAACTTTTGTTGCCTTATAATCCACTTTGATCTTTTTACCCCATTAGAGTCGTTTTGTCTAAATTCTGCCAATGGTTTCTAATTTAATTGTTGTAGAAATGAAGTGATTTGTTTTCTTCATAGAAGACTTCTAAGTGGCAATTTGGGCCCCATCTCATTTATTCATAACCAACAGCCTAACATAGTATGAATTTTATCACTTACAGTTGATCTTCCCATTGTATTTGATTAGATACAGGCATTCTAAAATGCAAATATTTAAAAAATACAGATAGAACTTGAAATTGAACAAAATTAGATACAACTGAAGCTGAAAATGGACACTTGATTTTTAAAAATTGTAATAAAATGATCTAGATTGTATACACCATCTGTTACAAGTTGTATGTGAATAAGGATTTTGTGCCATGTTGGTTGTGAGTACTCTGGGTTTTAAACTGGTTTTTGCATCGAATATAACTTTAATTATGCTCCGTACACGTGGATGTGTTTTTTGGGTATATCTACACACAGTGCACTTGCATGTGTATCTTCATCTTATTTATTGTTTGGTAAGGGACACATTGCTCAGCTTCCTGGATATCTTCCTAGTCTTAGAGGGGCCTCAGTGGTAGGATTCTCATCAGAACTTAAGGGTGATGACTTCTGGCCTGTTACATGGCATCTGCCTGAACATGAGTGTGCCACAAGATTGTTTCTAAGGTGGTCTCAATCTCTTTTCTTCCTTCAGACTACCTTGCTTGTCCTTTGCTGGCATCTGAGGACTTGTCCTGTGGAATGAGGCTAGAGAGAAAGAGGCATCTCTGTGTTTCCCCACTGTGCATCTACTTGTACCCCCAGTCTTTCCCTTTACCACCCATACATGGACATATGCTTCCAGTTCTCTGGACATATGTTTTTTGTCTTCACCACTAGTGTATATACCTACGGGTGGAATTGCTGGGTCATGTGGTACCTCTGTAATTTACTTTTTGAGGAACCGTCAAACAGTTTTCCAAAGTAGTTGCACCATTTTATATTTTACAGATCCACCAGAAATGTATGAGGGTTCATTTTTCTCCATATCCTCATCAACCCTTGTTATTGTCTGTTTCGGTTTTGTTTTTTAATTGTAGCTATCCTACTGGGTGTGAAGTAGGATTTCGTTGTTTTGATTTGCATTTCCCTCATGACTAATAACATTGAGCATCTTTTTACGTCCTTATTTTCCACTTGTATATCTTCTTTGGAGAAATGCCTATTCAAGTTCATATGCATGTTTTAATTGGGGTGTTTGTCTTTTTATTGTTGAGTTGTAAGACTTCTTTACATATTCTAGATACTACATCCTTATCAGATACATTATTTGCAGATATTTTCTCCCATTTTATGGGTCGTCTTCACTTTCTTGATACTACTCTTTGAAGCACAAAAGTTTTAGATTTTGATGAAGTCACTTTTTTTTTTTTTTTTTTGCTTTGGCTGTTTGTGGTGTTATATCTAAAACACCATTGTCTAACCCAGGATCACAAATTTTAGCTCTTGCATTTAGGTTTTTGATCCATTTTGAGTTTAAAAAATTTATTATATGCTATGAAATAGTTGTCCAACTTCATTTTGAATTAGTAAAACAGTTTCATTCTTTTGCATGTGGATACTCAGTTCTCATGGTACAATTACTTGAAAATACTATTCTTTTTCCATTGAATTTTCTTGGTACTCTTGTCTAAAATCAGTTGATCATAAGTGTATGAGTTTGTTACTAGACTTTATTTTGAGATGGAGTCTCACTCTACTCTGTTGCCAGGCTGGAGTGCAGTGACGTGATCTTGGCTCACTGCAACCTCGGCCTCCCAGGTTCCAGCGATTCTCCTGCCTCACCCTCCCAAGTAGCTGGGACTATAGGCACGCACCACCACGCCCAGCTAACTTTTGTATTTTTAGTAGAAATAGGGTTTCCCATGTTGGCCAGGATGATATTGATCTCTTGACCTCGTGATCCGCCTGCCTCAGCCTCCCAGAGTGCTGGGATTACAGGTGTGAGCTACCACGCCTGACGTGTTACTGGACTTTTTGTTTTGTTTTGTTTTGTTTTTTGAGACAGAGTCTTGCTCTGTCACCCAGGCTGGAGTGCAGTGGTGTGATCTCTGCTCACTGCAAGCTCCGCCTCCCAGGTTCACACCATTCTCCTGCCTTAGCCTCCTGAGTAGCTGGGACTACTGGTGCCCGCCACCACACGTGGATAATTTTTTTGTATTTTTAGTAGAGACAGGGTTTCACCACGTTAGCCAGGATGGTCTCAATCTCCTGACCTCGTGATCCGCCCGACTCGGCCTCCCAAAGTGCTAGGATTACAGGCATGAGCCACTGTGCCCGGCCGTTTACTAGACTTTTAATTCTGTTCCATTGATCTGTGTAGATGACTGTCCTTATGCCACTACTACACTGTTTTGATTACTGTAGCTTTATAGTAAGTTCTGAAGATTTTATTCCTTGTTTTTGTTCTGTTCCTTCATTATTGACTTGGCTTTTTTTGACAGTTTGATTATGACATCTAGGTGAGGCTGGCTTCCTTTTAGTTTATTTTACTTGGAATTCATTGAACTTCTTGGGTGTAATTTTTTTTTCATGTCAAATTTGGAAAGTTTTTAGCCATCATTCTTTCAAATATTCTTTCTTTTTTTCTCTTCTGTATGTTGGTATGTTTAATAGTGTCCCTCAGGTTCTGTGGCTCTGTTTATTTTTCTTCACGGTTTTTTCCCTGTTTCTCAGTTTGGGTAATCTCAATTGACCTGTCTTCAAGTTTGCTTGTTCTTTCTTCTAAATGCTAAAAAGTAGTTTTGAGCCCCTTTCATGAACTCTTATCTTTTTCCTGTTTTACTTTTGAACTCCAGAATTTGTATTTGATTCTTTAAAAAATAGTAATAATAATTTCTATCTTGCTATCAGTATCAATAGTGATACTGATATTTATTGATATTCTCTACTTACGAGACTTTATTCCCATACTGTCTTTTAGTAATTTTTGCATAGTTTTCTTAGCTCTTTGAGCATATTTAAAATAGTTGAGTTAGAGATTGCTTTCTGCTAAGATCATGTGTAGGCTTCCTCAGGGACAGATTTTATTGATTGCTTTCTTTTTCCTGTGTATGGGCCATACTTTGTTGTTTCTTTGTAAGTCTCATAATTTTTTTTTTTCTTTTTTTGCTGTTATTGAAAAATGGATTTTTAAATAACACAATGGGGTGACTCAGGAAATCAGATGCTCCTTTCTTCCCCATGGTTGCTATTGGTATGTGATATAGTTGTTCTTATTTAATGACTTTTCTGAACTAATTCTGTAAAGTTTGTATTCTTTATTGTGTCTCACTAGTGAAATCTCTACTTGGTCAACTTGGTGGCCAAGTAATTATTGGATGGTGATTTCCTTAAACCCCTGGGATCAGTAAACACGTGTTTTTGTCGAGGGACTTCATCTGCCTATTGGAGCATACCTTCATCGCTTGGTCCAGCAGTTAAAAACTGCCTTAGCCTTTATTTCCTGCTGATGTTGAGTCAAAGTCAGCCAGAGGTGAGAGCTTAAGGCCTTCTTAGGTTTTCCCTGAGCATGCACTGTGTCCTTCTAGATTCCTGGAAAAAAATGTCAAAGCTTATCAAAGTCCCCATGGACATTTTATTTCCCACCTTTGCCTTTGGTTTACCTCAGTTGTTATCTGCCACCTCAGGGGGCTACAAAGTTAAAACAGTTGCCTGTATTTTCAACAAACACTCCTGGATGGGGTGGAAGGCTTTTCTGAGTTTAGCCAGAAACAGTCAGTCTTGCAAATGAAGTCCGACAGGGAACCATCAGACAGGTCAAATAATGACAGTTCTTTGAGAATGAAGCTTTGAAAGAGCTCTGAGAGCACTGTTTTCTCCAGCGATGGCTGCTACGCTGTACCAGAAATGCGGCCTGCTGAGCCTGGAGAGTGGGGATGGGTCTAGGCCAAGTTAAAATATCACAGAGCTTACTGTTCTTACTGAGATGTGGTTGTTTTCCTTGAATTAATGCTCCCTGGGTTCCTACAAACCTTTGGTTAATTTCCAAAATCCATAAGAAGATACTGACAATTTTTGCCAGCTTTTTGGTTGCTTTTATGGAGGAGAGCTTTTTGGAGGTCCGTAGTAACCACCATTTTCACTGGCATCCTTTGGATCAGGAATCTCTTAAATCGTTCTTGTTTTCCTGGGGGTTCTTGCTGCCCTTCTTTTTTATCTTGTTATCAAAAATAGTATACTTTCATTGTAACCTCAGAATTAGCCAGATTCATTAATACTGTGTATTGTCTAGAAATCTCTTTCTCCCTGAACTCTGCTGTAGACTGGTTATTTCCTGTTCTGCTGTATAGCTACACTCCTGGTATTTTCTTCCTGCATATCTAGATTAAATACACTGTGTTTTGGACTTGAGTTGGATATTCCTCTTTTTCAGTTTTCATCTTCATTTTGTTTTTCTCAAAGTGATATTTTATGTAGAATTGTATATCTTCAAATGCATTTATTTTAACTTTCCACTTATTTCTCAATTTGGGTGTATGTAGAATTCTAGCTGAAAAATAATTTCCCCTTATTAAGATTGAAAGGGATATCTTCTTATACCCAGTGTTACTGATTCTGGAAGTCTATTCCATCTCTTTTGTGAGTAAGCTTTTTCTCCTCCTTGGAACTTTTAGGACCTTTTTAAAAACACTCAGTGTCATAAAATTCCATGAGTCTTTCATTCATTCTGCTTAGCTCTTGGTGGGACTTTTCAATCTGGAGGCATATTTTTCTTTGGCTCTGGAAAATTATCTTATTACTGTCATAGTTTCTGGAATGCCAAATTGATTGCCTGAATTGATCTCTGTTTCTACCTTGATTTCTTTGACTTTATCTTCCAGCCTCTTTATTGAAGTTTAATTTTAGCTACCATATTTTAAATTCTTGTGTTCTTTCTTTTTGGCCTAATTGTTCTATTTTCATATTTTATTCTGGTTATATGGATATAGTATCTTCTCAGATCTCTGTGAAGACATAAAATAGAAAATTTTTGGATATCTTTTTTCCTAATTAGCTCTGTATTTATTTATTTTTTTTTACTTGTTTTCATCTGGCTGTTTTTTCTCGTAAGATGCAGTCCTCAGTTCTCTAGTAATTTTTTTTTTTTTTTTTTTTGACAGAATTTCAATCCTGTTGCCCAGGCTGGAGTGCAATGGCGCGATCTCAGCTTACCGCAACCTCTACCTCCTGGGTTCAAGCTATTCTCCTGCCTCAGTCTCCATAGTAGCTGGAATTACAGGCATGCAACACCACTGGTGCCTGGCTAATTTTGTGTTTTTAGTAGAGATGTTTTTTTTAGTAGAGATGTTTTTAGTAGAGATGTGTTTTTCTCCAATTTGGCCAGGCTGGTCTCAAACTCCCAACCTTAGGTGATCTGTCCACCTCGGCCTCCAAAAGTGCTGGGATTACAGGTGTGAGCCACCATGCCTGGCCCTTTTTTTTTTAATACAAAAATATTTTTCTCCCATTCTCTTGAGTGTGGGACTGTATTGATGGGTTTGTCTACTGTGTGTCTGAAGTCTGCTCTTCCCACCACCACTGACAGCTGAGTGGATTGACCAGTCAGCTTTGCTTTACAGGACATGGGGTCTTGGCCATCCTAATGCTTGAGTGAGTAGGACTTCACTTGACACACAGGCATCCACACTAGGTCCTCAGACTGCTGGTCAGTGTCTTTGGAGCAAGGTCCTCCATTCTTCTGTAGCAAACAGAGGGATTCCTGTCCCTTTCAATGGGGCATCCAGGGCCACAGCAGTTCCCACATGTGCCCCTGGCCTTGCTCCTGCCCTGCATACCTGCTGACTCCCAGCTAGAGCCCATGTAGCTGTGGCTTCTGGATGTCTCCTACCCCATAGAATTTGTCTCCTGTGTCTCTCCTCCTTTTGTCTTCCGCAGATTTGTTGACATCTCATCTGTTCCTGGCCTCCCTCTTCCCCCGTTTTGACTATCTGGGTTTTTTCTCTTCATGCCTTTTATGTCTGCAGGTCACAAGAGGTCAGAAAATTGACTGTCTGTTCCCAGTGTGACATCTTCACCTGGGACCTCTGGAAGCATTTCTTGTCTGGTTTTCTCCCTTGATGATTTGGTTCATTCCCCTGGGTAGGCAGTGTGAGAAGCTTCCCCAAATTTGGAAATTGTGTTATATAGAGCTGGGTGGGAGAATTATATTTGTCAAGTGAGCTTGTTCTTGTGAAGGCAGGACCGAGGAGCCTTGGGCCCTCTGTGTCATGTTTCCATTGCACACATGTTTATGGTTAGACATGATTTGGCCCAACATGTGTCTGGTTCATTTCAAGAGTGAGTGGATCTATTGTTCCATTTGCTCACGTTCCTCATGGTATTAGAAGGTCAGGAATGAAGCTCAGTTGCCTATTGTTCAATAGGACTAGCCAAGTAAATACCCTTTTCCATGGTAAATTCCCCTATGAAAGGTCATGCAAGTGGAATTGCGGTCTCATGAGAGGATGCTTCCTTGGAGTCTGCATGTGAACCTGGCAGAGCTGCCCATGCCTAACAGAATATCTTCACTGTGTCCTGCAGTGGGCAGCCTTCTGCCACCTTCTCCCCTCACTGCATGGCTCAGGAACTATCTTTCATTTAGAAACTATCTGATGGGCTGGATGTAGTGGCTCATATGTGTCATCCCAGCACTTTGGGAGGCTGAGGCAGTAGGATCGCTTGGGGCCAGGAGTTCGAAACCAGCCTGGGCAACAGCAAGACCCCTGTCTCTACAAAAAATAAAAATAAAATTAGCCAGGCATAGTGGCACTTGCCTGTAGTCCCAGCTACGTGGGAGGCTGAGGTGGAGGGATTGCTTTAGCCCAGGAGTTTGATGCAGCAGTGAGCTGGGATCACGCGACTGCACTCCAGCCTGGGCAATGCAGTGAGGCCGTGTCTCTTAAAGAAAAAGAAGAAAAACTGTCTGACAGCAGTGACTCCTGCACATCATTTCTTCCATTTCCTTTTTTTATTTATGAATATTTAAAATACAGTTAGGTTATGGTATTGTATTTCATTGACAAATACTAAACTCCAGTTTGGAAAACCTATCAGTTTGGGTTGTCTTTTTTTCCAATCATTTTATAAGCATTTAATGAGTCACCTACCAGATGACATGGAGAGTAGCTTCCAAATTGTTTTTATTCCACATACCTATTAGAAAAAAGTTTTAAGTACTTGATCCCAGTGTCTTCTTAATGCATGCCTTATACAGATACAAAATGTAAATGGAAGTTCTGTTTTATTTCCTCTTCTAATTACTGACCTGTGAACCCCCTGGGGTACGCATACCCTGCTTTGGAGACTGCTGGCTGGAATACATGATATGAAGTAAAAGAAATCCTACTCCTAGCAGCTGCCAGTCCAGTTCTGGAGACAGACAAGTGGTGGGGTAGGGATAGGTGTTCCTAGGGCAGTAGGGAGGGCCATGGGGCCATTGTCTGCCTAGGACAGGCTCAGAGGGACGAGGGTGAGCTGAGGCTTTTAGAGGCTTGGTTTTGTAAAGAACCGAGACAAAATGCAAAACCATGTGGGGACGTTGGTGGTATAATGGTGAGCATAGCTGCCTTCCAAAATCAAAGGAATTGGTCTCATACTCTTGGATGAAGACCAGGCTATAGTCACCAGGCAGTGCAGTAGCTCACAGAAGGAAGAGGCGGTACTTGTCTCTTGTACAACAGTCCTGGGGTAAGCAATTCAGGATGTGCAGCCCCGTCAGCTCTCTTGGTTGCTGTAGTCCAGGGCTGGGCTCCTGCATCTCCCAGGTAGCCACAGGGGGAGGCAAGGGAAAAATACTCACTGCTTGTCTCCTCTGCTTACTTTTTTGCGGTGACAATTGGTCTCCCTTAACTGGAGAAGGGAGAAGAAGATTGGGTCACAGCAGCTTCCACCACAGCACTTTATGTTACCAGTTATGCTGAGAAAGATTTTTTGGTGGATTTACCTACATGAGCTGACATCTGCAGATTGCTCTAGGTATAAATTAGGCTGATATGGTTTTCTTCACTGAGATGCCTGGTGAGCCTGATGACAACGCTGTAGTGTGCAGTCAGGTACCTTGGAAACTGTCACCCCTCCCACTGTACAGAACACCAGTGGTCACCCTGATAGGAGAGATGATTTTCTTCTGCTATGTCCTCAGGTCTCAGTGGCCCTTAGCAGCAGCTCCATTCGTGTGGCCATGCTGGAGGAAAATGGGGAGCGTGTCCTCATGGAAGGGAAGCTTACCCACAAGATCAACACTGAGAGTTCTCTCTGGAGTCTCGAGCCCGGGAAGTGTGTTTTGGTAAGTTTGGGCACCTGTGTGCAGGGCTCCCAGGTAGACTTCAAACCTGCAGTGATGCCCCTTTTGACCAACAAACCTGTTTACACTTAAGCAGTGAGGCTGTTAATTTCAGCTGCTAGGGCAGATGGGTTTTCCTGAGCATTTTCCAGACTGCTCAGAGATTGCCTCTGTGGGCACTTGAGCTTTGGCCCTTTGAGGTCTTGGTCGTTCCAAAGAGCTCCACTGTTATTACATCTAAGGCAAAAACAAGTAAACTGAAAATGAAAAGGTAGGTTGAATTTTTACAGATGCTACTCTGGAGGGTGCAGAGTTAATAAATTCAGAGAATCAGGCTCATTGACCAACTGGCTCTCCTTACCCAGCTGCTGGTTAGGCATTAGCTAAGAGTTCAGGACAGTAAGATTAAGGTGTGAATCCAAATGAACAGCTCGCATGTTACCAGTTAGCAGACTCGCTTACAAATTGGGCTGCATGCCTGAACCAGATCTGTTGGTGTCTCACCTCCTTCTGCCCTGTGAAAGCTTTGAACCCTGTCAGTGGTGGCTCTGTGCTGGTGCCCAAGTGGAGGTCACCTACAGATAAATTGAGGCACAACATGTTCTGAATTAACTTGTTTCCTCTTTCCTCCTGCTGGGGTGCTTACAGGGCGTGGTAAAAGGGATAAAGGTGAAAAAAATATTAAGTCTGGACGAAAGTCTTTAGAATTTTATACAGATATATTCTTCATATGTGCAAAATATGCAATAAAGATATCTGTTTTGGTTGCTATAAGACGTGCTTGGCAGGCTTCTGCCTGGGCTTCCCTGGCCAGTGCTGACTGGCAGGGACAAACTATCTTTTGGGCCCACAGTGACTCTGTCCTGGCTGCCCTCATGCTCGGAGGGACATGCGGGCCAGGTACTGAAAGGAGGGTATTCTGTCAGTGCTGCAGGATCCTGAACCAACCTTAATTCCAGTCTTGATATCAAGCCTGGACGATGGAGCTCACTCTGGCTACACAAAGGTGGGGCCAACCTGGGCACAAACAGCATGCTCCTTGGTGCTGTGGTGGCCTCAGCTGCTCCCTCTCCTAGTGAGCGTTTCATCCTAAACAGGGCCTCCTATTTAGGCCCTACGCGAGGCCGTATGTGTGGTGTATAGGGTTTCCAGCAGTGGGGCTAGGACTGACCCATCCCAGTTCAGACTCTCCTGGCCACCCAGGGCCTACCTCTGCTGATGGCCAGCGGCAGATGACAGTGGTTCTTGTTCTAAATCTCACCCTGTGTGCTCCCCTGCCTGTGGCGTTCAGTAGTCAAAGACCAGAGAAGTGTTCTTCTCCTGCCTACAAATACTGTGATGATCACCCCATCACCCAGCAGTTCAGTTCCTCATCCCCTGACCCCTGACATATAAAACCTATGCATTAATTACACAGCCTGGAGCCTTTTCCCAAGCTATGGGCTCCTGTGACTACTACCAGTTCCTTTCCTTTATGTCATATTTGACTTTGCAGATGCCGTTATGGCCGATTCCTCACTTGAGCTTCACGTGGTTGTGGAGGTATGAGAGCATGAGTGATGCACTAGCAGTACTGGGGCTGGCTAGCTAGACCTCTGAAGGTGCAGCCCTGGCTGCCTGGATTGTACTAGTGAGCCCATGATCCTGGGGTTGCCTTCTCCATGGACTGAGAGGTCATGACAGCCCCGCCTTAAAACACTGACTTGATTCTCCTGCCTTCTGTTGGGTGAACTCAGTGCAGAGCATGGAGCAGGTCATGATGCTCTCATGTTGGTTCCCTCTGAGCGGGGAGCTCTTGTGAGCCTTCCCCATGTGGTCCGGTTGCACTTTGTAGATACTTCATGCAGAAGCCCAAAGCCTTAGTCACTGGTCTCTGAGCCCATAGCCACCGTATTTGGAATCTGTTGGGATTACAGTCAGGGTACCAATGTTTTACTGTACACTATTTGCATAAATATGTGATTATTAATACATAGCTCAACTCTTAAGGGTTTTGTTGACAGAAGTGACTCCAACTTCTTCATGGATATTTCAAAGCCATGTTTCTTTTTTGTGTGCGTTTTGTACACTTGTATGTATAGTACAAGTGGAATAGGGATGTGGCTAGTGGCCAAAACATTAACTTCTTTTAATAATGGCTGCCATTCAATGAATGCAGTCTTTGGGCCAGGCTCTTTGTGAGGTGCCTTACAAAGCTGTTTAATGCTCTGCAAACTTATTTTACAAATTGGGACACTGAGGCTATGAGAAGGTAAGTAGCTTGCAAAGTGGGTAGAGCTAGACCTCAAACCCATGCCTGCCTTGTCCCAGAAGGCTTTTTCCAGTGCTGTGAGAAACAGGAGTCTCTGGAGAAGGCTCAGACCTGTCGGGGCTGGGAAGCATTGCTCCCTTTCAGCCGAAAGGCTCCGTGGAGCAGAACATGAGGAGGGAGGAGTGTAGGTCCCCAGTTTGGGTTTCAGAGTCTTCCCTGTGTTAGGTAAATGTGTGAGATGCAGCCACCAGGCAGGAGACTGGGGGAGCTGTGCTTTAAGAGGATAGCTGGATGTTCAACTTTCATGCCAGGGCCCTTGGGGCCATAGCACAACCCTGGCAGGCCTGTCTCCACCTGTGTGTTCTTCATGAGTGCAGCCTTTATTTGTGCCCTGGCTGCCTTTAGTTTTTGTAGTTAGCTTTCGTCAAACACCTGCTACTCAAAGAGTTTATAGAAATTCAGCAGAACCATTGCAGACTGAGGGGCACCTGTCACTGCCATGAACACGGCTCCTAAATATTCTCTGCTGAAAATCCTTCTACAATTGAAACACTGCATGAGTTCTTTCCCATAGTTCCTTAAAGTGCCTTTGTTATCAGTAGATGGCATTGCGTTTCTAATGCACCTTCACCTGTGAGAAATCAAGCACCTGAATAAAGAGGAGTTATGGAGAGCATTTAAACTCTTCCCATAGTGCTCCCATGCAGGGCTCTGCCTGCCTCCACCTCTTTCTGGACCACGTAGCCTCTAGTGCAGTAAATGCAGAGTGTATCACAGAAACTTTGCTGTTTATAGAAGCTACGCAGTTTGTTGTCTTCTTTATTGAATTATTTATTTATGTGTGACCTTTTAGGCCCACATCGTTTCCTCTGATTACATATATGAGATAATATTGTGAATTAATGAGCCGATTGCTTTGATTCACAAAGATCCTGTTTGCCTCCTGCTTGCTGCATCGTGTCTGCTGTGTGGAGCTTGGCACACTGCTTTGAGCGTGTGGATGCAGAGGGACTGCAAATGAATCAGAGGGGCTGGCTTTGGGTTGCAGCCCCCTGTCAAGCAGCTGCCTGATTTTGGGTCATCTCTTTAGCCTTGCTGGACTTCCATTTCTCACCCTTCCAACAAAGTTAAGCACTGTAGTCTGATTGATCTCCAGTGTTTGTTTGTTTCTTATCATTAAGTACCCAGCCCTGTTCAGGCACTGGGGATAGCTAAAGAGAGTTGAGGGCTTTGCTCTAAAGGTTTGGAGATATCCTGTGAATGTGGGCTTATTTGGGAAAAGGGTCTTTGTAGATATGATTAAGTTAAGGATCTCTCAAGATGGAATCATCCTGGATTATCCAGTGACACCTGTCTGTATAAGAAACAGGAGAAGACAGAGATAGACACAGAGAAGGCCATGTGAAGATGGGTTAGACACGAATGATATAACCACCAAGCCCAGGAACACCTGGAGCCACCAGAAGCTGGAAATGGCAGGAAAGATCCTCCCCTAGAGTCTCTGCAGGAGCGTGACCCTACTGACACCTTGATTTCAGAGTTCTGGCCCATGGGACTGGGAGATAATAAATTTGTATTGCCTTAAGTTGCCTGGTCTGTTGTTCCCTGTTACGGCAGCCCCAGACACCAGTGCAGGTCTCCCATCACAGCACTGTGAGGCCGCATGAGATGAGAAGGATGCAAAGGGATGGCATCCGGAGCTGCACTGCTGCCACCGCCCCCAGCTTCTTGGTTAGAGATTCTGACCTTCTGACCTCCGGGCAGGCCAGTGTAGACATGGCCTTCACTTTCCAGCTGCCTTGCACATAACCTGCTCCTCCCTGTGCCGTGGATCCCACATTAGCCAGCCAGGGCAGGCAGGGGTGGCTGCTAAAACCGTATGACAGTTCTTGCCTCCCTCCCTCCCTCCCACACTTCAGAATGTTAAATGAGACTTCTTGACTCAGGCAAGCTCCTTTCTTGGTTACAAAGATGTAAAATCAGCCGTGGCAACAGCACCAGCTCTTTTTTCCGATAGCTCGTTCAGTCCCCAAAGCTAGGCAGTTGGCATGCGCACCGTCCTCCTTTCTTCCTGTAGTCGGGGGAGCTGACAGGCTGTCCTCCACGCTGCCGTGGGTGGCTGCTCTGCTGCGGGGGCTCTTGGACATGGCTATGCTTGAGATGGTCGTTGTAGCTGTATGTGAGGTGAATGCCATTCCATATACCTCTTCATGTATTGACATGGTGCACACACAAGTCATTTAAAATCAGTGAAATTGCTCTGGAGTATTCTTTGAGGAATTAGACCTTGAAGCTCAGGCTTTAAAACTCATCGTAATATATTTGTTTATGATTTTTGAACCCTGTGAGTGTTTTTGTGCAAGCTGTATCCACCTCCTCCCCCCAATTTAGATTATTTCTCAAAAGTGGAATTCTAGTGTAATTGCAGCCTCTGAGCTGTTGCCGTGGTTCTCCCTTGTGGATGAGTTGTTTCTGGAGTGTTGTTGATGACATTAGCCCTGTATCCCCACATCCCCACCAACAGTGGGCTTTTCATCTTTACTTATCTTTGCTAGTTTACCCAGATACTTCTAGTGTCACTTCTTAGAACAATTGTGAGGATGAAACGAAGATAGGCGGTTTATTGTCTACTTGTCCTCATTGGCAAGCCACCTTCCTGAGTCCCCACAACCTTTCCTGGCCCACTGAGGCCATCTCATGGATTACTTAACATACTTCTTCATAAATTCAGAGTGGGAACTACAGATTAAATTTCCTTAGCATTTTGGCAAGAGCCCAGAGCCTGGAAATTAGTATGTGAATGTAATGTGAGCCCTTAAGCCTTTAGTGCAAATGATGTCTCTAGGGAGAGCCCTTAGTGTTTTTCAGGGGAAATCAGAATCCTTCATCAACTCCAGTAGGGAAGAACTGAAGCTTATGGATTCAACAGAGGGCAGTAGCCCAAGGAAACCTGTTCCAATGTGAGTGGAAGGAATATACTGAGCAGAGCTGGCTAATGGTGCCCTCTTGGTGGCACCATGGACGGGGTGCTGGGCACCCTCGTTTCATGGGGTTGGAGGAAAGGAAGGGAACGCAACTCTGTATTGCTTTGTCGGCCCCATCGCTGGAATACGTGGGCCTTCCAGCCATACTCAAACCACAGCTGGGTCCTATCTGGCCTATACAGTGTCTTAATTTTGTTTCTAATTTTCAAGCTTAAAAAAATAGTTGACAGCATTGAAAATCAGGAGATTGCCCATAACAGTGCTGACTTGTGGCGTGTCCTGAGAAGCTGGATCTGCTCCAGTGTGGCCCACATTCCCCCAGCAGCAGGTGCTGAGCAGGTGCCCTGGACCTCCGCCACGCTGTCGTCTCACCCCATTATCTGCCCTCGTTCCGAGGTGCCTTCCCGGAAGGAACGTCCCACAGCATTCCCATAAGTCTCATTGGCCCAGTCTCGATCACGCGGGCAGCTGTGAGGAGTAAAGTCGTCCTCGCTGGGCACATTGCTTCCCTGAATAGAAATGAGGTTCCGTTACTAAGGAAGGAAAGGGATATAAATGCTGGTGAGTCATCAGCACAGATTGGGGGATGCTGAGGTAAGTTTATTCATGTTGAGGTGGAAGTTTCTGTGAGGACATTTTGGGAACACTGTTCAGCCTGCAGTCTGGGGTCCCTCAGAGAAATGGACTGATTAGAAGTCTGGGACCGGGTAGATAAAAGAGGAACCTGGAGCGTTTCGTTATGCTGGAAAATGATAACGTGCCAGGGAAATGATGGAGCACCATCAAAGTCAAGCAACCTCCACCAACCTTGTCTGAGATCATTTGACACCAACATAATTAAGCATGGTAATGAGTTATAAGCCATTGAGAGACCAGAGAGGCCAGGTATCCAGGGGTCAGTACTGACAGCAATAGATAGATAACTTCATTGCAGAAGAGAAGGTGCTTGCTTCAATAAGACATGTAAACCGCCAGTCAGTGTGGAGGGACTAGGGCAAGAAAGTCAGCATTTCCCAGTCTTTGTGGGAGAGATGGGACCAGGCAGATGCTAAGCGGGGCAGGGTGGAGCAGGGGTGCAGGGGTTCTGGAGAGGAGAGTTTGCAAGTCAATAACTACAGTGGAGAAGAGTCAGACCTCCCTTTGGCCAGGTAACCCGAGTGAACACCCCACCCACTGAGGGCTGTGGATGTTGTGTGCCTGCAGGTGGAACATGTGTGTGTCCAGCTGGGTGTGCACACATGAGTTAATCAGGAGACGTCAGGGAAGGAAAAAGGCTGTGAAAATGTCCCAGATTAAAGAGGACAGGACCCCCAAGATGCAGGAGGGACTCTGAACTGGACCCTGTTCCATAACAAGTAACTTCCTTATCCTTAGGAAATAACTCAGGACAAAGGGCCAAGATGAATGCAACCTATTCTTAAATGGTTCAGAGAAAATATTATGTTATTATATATTATACATACAGCACACATAGAGTGAGAGAGCTGTGTGCAGACGCACAGCTGCTAAACACTTGTATGGGTGTCTTTGTACTTGTCTTATTCTGGTAACTTTAAGCTTAAAATTCTTTCCAAATGTTAAAAAAAAATGAGAAGGCTAATAGGCTAATAAGCACATAAGAAGCTCAAAGTCATAAGTCATTAGGGGAATGCAAGGCAAAACCATGATGAGATGCCCCTAGACACCTCTTAGAAGAGCTGCTAAGAAGGTAGACAGCACCAAATGCTAGATGAGACGGGGCACCTGGTGCTCTTCTGTGCTACTGGTAGGGGTGCAGTGGAGTGGCTAGTCTGGACAGTAGCTGACACCATATGACCCAACACACGCATTCCTGGCTGCTTACCAAGGAGAAATGAAAGCATGCAGATCTCTACAGCAGCTCTTTACCTGATTGCAAAACACTGGAAATGCCCAGGTGTCCACAAACAAGTGTGTAGTCCGCCTGCCATGAAGCACAGTGTGGCTGAACGTCAGAGTCCCCACACTCAGAGGAGTCATGAGATACAGGACTGCACACTGTGTGATTCCACACATGTGACATTTCTGGACACGGACATGCTGGATGGCAAAATGAGCATTGGGCTGAGAGGACTGCTGAGAAGGGGAACGGGGCTTCTGGGATGTGGGTTGACTATAGCAGCAGCTCATGGAGATGTGACCTCAAAAGAGTGAGTTTTACTATGTACATACTATACCTCCACAAACCTGACTTTAAAAAAATAAAATATGCACAGAAAAAAAAACAAAAACAAGTGCAAAACTATCAGACTACTTTTTCAGAGGTGTTATTTTTAGGTAGAAGCCTTTGAACTCCATCCCAGGAACATTGTACCCATGTCCTCTTAGAACTGCATCTTGCACTGGGTGTCAGGAGACAGCCCTGCAAGACTTGTATGCTCTGTACCATTCAGTGGTTTTGAAGGTTAACTACCTGAAGTCATATCTGAGGCATCCCAGAAGCGTTACTCTAAGGAAAGTAGTTAAATGTGGACAGTGATGGCAGAAATAGTTACAAATTAAACCAGTTTATAGAACATGAGAATGTTCAGAGCATAAAGAAGCTTGTCAGCTCAATGACTTAAGAGACATGGGCCATTAAAAAAAAAAGGTCTGGAGTTTGGGAAAAAGAAAGGAATGGGGATCTGCGGGTTGGGGTTATGAGCTCAGAGTGAGAGATGGAATTCTGTAAAGGAGTAGTGTGGAGAGGAATTCTAGGCAAGTCAAGAATGATGTTAGAATGTGCTTGTTTAGGATAATTATCATGTTAATAATATTGTTCATATTGTTTTTACTAATATGCTCATCCTTAGAAAACAGAAGATATTTTAAGGGTACTAAATAAATACTTAACTAAAATTTTGCAACTGAGACCTTGGTCTTCCAGAGCCTTTATATGAACCTTTATAGACAACACCTCAGGTCCTGTTTGCTGCCCCAGTATGGAGGGCAGCCCACTTGGTTACAGTGATGACAGATGGAAACTTGACTGGAGCAGGTCTGGAAGGCAGAGGAGGCAGGCCTGTGTGTTTGTGGTCAGGACAAAGGACCAGTGGTGCTAGCCACACCTGTGGGGATGACTGAAAAAAAAAAAAAGCAGACAATAACAAGTGTTGGTGAGAGTATGGAGAAACTGGAACCATTGTATGCTGCTGGTGGGAATGTAAAGTGGTACAGCTGCTTTGGAAAATAGTATGGTAGTTCCTCAAAAAGTTAACTGTAGAATTATCATATGACCCAGCACTTCTGGGTAAATATGCAGAAGAATTGAAAACAGGGACTCAAACAGATGTTTGTACATCAGTGTTCATAGCAGCATTATTCACAACAGCCAAAAAGTGGGGGCATCTGAAATGTCTGTCAGTTGATGAATAGATAAACAAAATGTAGTTTATCCATACAGTGGAATATTATTCAGCCTTAAAAAGGAATGCAGTTCTGATTCATGCTACAACATAGATGAACATTGAGGAGGACATTATGCCAAGTGAAATAAGCCAGACAAAAACAAACAGATAACTGTATTATTCCATTTGTGTGAAATGTCCAGAACAGGCAAATCTATAGAGGCAGAATCATTAGTAGTTGCCAGGGGCTTGGTGGGGTTGAGGGAACAATCTAGAGGAAAGATTAGAGCAAATGGGGAGTGACTGGTAATTGGCACAGGGCTTCTTTGTGAGGTAATAAAAGTGTTTTGAAACTAGATAAAGGTGATGGTTGTGCACCATTGTGGATATTCTAAATGCCATTGAGTTCACTTTTGAATGGTAAGTTTTGTGTTAAGTGGATTTTGCCTTAATTAAAAATTGTTCAATATAAAGTCGGCTCACATCTCCTCCTAAAATACTTCACTGATGCACATGCATGACGTCTGTGAGTGAGGATGGCCCCCTTGGAGAGCTGCACTGCCCAGCACGGTAGCCACTTGCCACATGTGACAGCTGAGTAAACACTTGACAGGTGGCTCACGTGACTGAATAACTGAATTATTTTATTTTAGTTAACTTAAATTTAAAACCTACTTGATTTAGTTCTTGGAAAACCTTGAATATTTTTGAAACAACTTGGGTATGTGAATGTACTCTTTCAATGTAAATATTATGAAATCTAAACACAGATCAAGTATTTCTGATGAAAAAGTGCAGTGCTCATCTTAATTTTTGTTGGGTTCAAGTGTACTTCTGTGTCCAGAGTACACTTGTGGACACAGAAGATTCGGGGATGTTCCCCTCCTTCCTGTTGGGCAGGTGGCTCATTGTCTTCAGGTCCATCTCCTACTGTGCCCAGGAGCCCTCCACTCTGGGTGTGTGTTTGGACCTGGCCGGTGAAACCATGTGTTGGGGTCTGTGGAGTGCAGAAAGGCCTGGGAGTACCAGCACCGTCCCCTGGGTGGTGTGTAGGCCAACCCCTTGCCCACATGGTGCTGGCAGTGGGCTGTCAGCCCCAGTGTAGCTCTGCTTTGCCTCTTCATGCTGGGCAATCTGGAAAAGGCCCTTACTTCCAAGGGTTTGTCCTTATTTTTAAATACAAAAAATGGTATGTGTGGTAAATGGTAATGGTATGTATTTTACAGGACTTGTGAACGCTAATAAAATAAGTTACATAGATCACAGTAATAACTACTGGTGAAGATAAAAAATTCGTAAAGGATCTCTTCTTTCCAGAGATTTACAGTTCTGTAAGTTCCTCTGAAGTCTTCCCTGGAATAGAGAAAACAACATAGTTCCCTCTTGGAAGGTTTTTCATTGCATCAGCTTGGTAAAGACGAGGTAGAGTTCTTAGTGTTGGGGTCTCTGTGGGTGAGTCAGGTCCCCGTCACACAAACTGTAAAGTCAGCTACAAACCAGCTGAGCAGAGTATCTGGAAATGGAAGATTCATCCCAAATTTAAATTTGGCACTGGCAGAGCAGCGTCATTTACTGGATAGAGTTGGCGTGTAGGGGAGCCACCACCCACTCCCCCTGTTCACCACTCCCCCTATCTGCACTGGGAATGTCAGACAAGATTTCTGGGATGCTGGCTTCAGATCATGATTGCAGGTTTTTGTCTTGCTCTTCCCAGTTCTGGAAAATCTCCACTGTGTGCTCTTCCACACCTCATCAGTGTCCACCGTGTTCGTTAGTAGAGCACATTCTCCGACTTGATCTCTGGGCTCTGCAGGGTCTAGCGCTAAGTACCTTCTATGGTGTGGGTAGGTTTTGGCAGCAGGGGCTTGGAAGTGGGAAGGTAGAAGGTCCAGTGTTAGGACACTGCTCTCTCAAGCCCGTATATGCTGGTGAGTCTCCAGTGCTCCCTCTCAGGGGGACATGGTGTCCTGTGGACTCACTGTGGCCGCTAGGGTGTCACAGTTACCCTGAGTGTGGCTTGGTAGGTTTTACCCACCCAGTCAGTAAGTGTCCTGGTGGCTGCACCTCCATGGATGAGAGCTGCTCTCACTTGCGGGCCCTTTGCTACGTTTTATCCCTTTCTGTGAGCACCTTAGTGGTTTAATATCATCAGAGTCCCATCACACTTGGACATGTGAATGTACTCTTACAATTGTAAATATTATGAAATCTAAACACAGATAAAGTATTTCTGATGAAAAAGTGCAGTGCTCATCTAGGACAAAGTAGACAAACCCACTCTGTTGCTTCTTGGCCACTCTGGTAAGAATTTTGAGCCCAGCCACTGACCACAGCAGATGCAGCCAGTTTTCTTGTTTTCTGTGTCCCCATGACCATTGATAAGGGGGCATGGTGTGGCCAGGGCCCTCCTGTGTGTCCCTGGGACAGGCCAAGCAGCACGGGTCACCTAGGTACATACAGTACCCCTCACGTTTGCTCTGACACCGCAGTTCCAGTTGTCTTTTAAGTTTTTGTGGTAATGACATGAGTCTCACAGACCCCAGCACTGAGAGCTGGATCGTGAGTACTGGTTGCTGCTTCCTTTGACCAAGGGGTGTCTGCGCCATCCCCACAGAGGTGCCCGAGGAGGCCGGGACCACTTTTGGGGTTAGTTCTTGATGGTTGTTCCTCCTTCCTGAGAAGGAAGAACTTTAAGGAGTGGGGCTGGAGGACCCTCTCATGCAGCAAGCTTGGCCCCAGTGAGGAAGACAGGGCGTGGTGCCCTGTCATGGGGTGAGGACTCCCCAGGAGATTCTGTCATGCATTAGGCCGAGCCCTAAGTCTCACAGGTCCCAGCTTACCCCCAAGATAGCAGAATGCTGGGTGTTGCTCTTGGAAGCAAGAGAGATCACTGGAGAGGTAACTGGTTGATAAGAGCTAGGCGGAGCCTTCCATGGCAAGCATGGGGGCAGGCTGGGATGGCCCAGGACAGGTCCTGGTGTGGGGGGTGTCAGTGGTCTTGGAAAACAGCCTTTCTTGATGACAGTGGGCAAGGTGAGCACATGGAACAGACACCGTCCTGAGTATACAGGACCTGCTGAAGAAGGACAAAGGCATCTTCCAGAATGTCAGTCCCCTCAGGTATGCCCCTCCTAGCTCTTCCCTGGGATATGTTAGCACAGTCAGCAAAGGCATTCCCAGGCACAGAGTGTCCTGCCTTGGGTTCTGGCACCCCCTCTTGTCTGTCACCTCCCTTTGTGTAGTTGGTCCTGAGCTTATCCTGGACACCCATCCTTCAGTGGGCTCTGCTCTGTCCCCAACCCTGGACACCTGTCTCAGGTCTCTGACTCAGGTCTCTGTCCTGCTTGTCCCCAGGTGAACCTGAGCAAGGTGGGCGAGTATTGGTGGAACGCCATCCTGGAGGGAGAAGAGCCCATCGACATTGACAAGATCAACAAGGAGCGCTCCATGGCCACCGTGGATGAGGAGGAGCAGGCGGTGCTGGACAGGCTTACCTTCGACTACCACCAGAAGCTGCAGGGCAAGCCACAGAGCCATGAGCTGGTACGAGCACGGCAGTCCTGGAGAGCCCACCCTTTAGGCCCTTGTGCTGGTGACAAAGCTGATAGTGGCAGAGGTGTTGGTGATGACGATGGGGAAGAAGGATGTGTGGACTGGCTTCCTGCCGTGCCCTAGCAAGGAACCTGTCTTACCTGCTCTTGTCCCTGATCACTGCCTCACAGGTGCACTCTGGTCTTTCAGCTGTATTCTCATACCTGGGCTGAGAGCCCAGATAACAGGACCTCTAAGGGTGTCATGAGATATGCCTTGCCTGCACCAGAGCCTGGTAACGTCAAGTGTGTTGATAGCTTTTGTTTGTGCCTCATCTGCACATGTCTTCCCATGAAGAGTCGCTTGGTGGGACGTTTGGTAGAGGAGGGGAGGCAGCCAGGCTGCAGAGCCAGTTTCTGGATGTTGGAGGCCAGCATGTGAAGACTCTGTGATGTCAGCAATGTGTTAGGGAGGAGGAAGAGAAAGGTTCCTCTCTGACCAGTGTAGTGCCCAATGTAGAGTTTGCTCATGGCCAAAGAGAATGATGAATTAGATGTATACATTCTTTCTTCCTATTTTAATAATCCCAAGAGTAACTATTTAGGGACAAAAGGGTTGCTTTCCTCAGATTATTTTTAACTTCCCGTGTCCCATATACCCAGCACGTGGGTTTGGGCCACAGTACGGCAGGGCACACAAACCCAATGCAGCCTTGAGTCGGTGGGAAGGGGTCAGCTGCTGGGCACAGTCTCCTTATTTTCATTCTGTAAACACGGACCACCTCCTCCCGCTGAAGACCACTGATTCATATTTTCTTCTCATTTTGTCTCTTGGAGGAACCTTACCTTGTGGTGTATCTGGATTGTCTTAGACGTGCCTTCCAGTACAGCATGTATTAATACATCATAGGTGGTTCTGCAAGCCCTGTTGCTGTGTGTCGTCCATTCTTGCCTGTTTTCACAGACAAGTGCATCCTGCTCTTATGAGGTCAAGGAGCCTGCGGAGAGGAGTGTCAGCATGTTCTCGTTACCTGGCCCTGCCACACCAGGGGCATGTCCTGAGCACTTAGTACACACAGTTAAGGTGGGATTGACTGACTGCACAGTATCCCTGAAAATACAGTTTGTTTGTTTTTGGGGTTTTTTTCCCCCCCCCACAATAGAGAGATTGAATTTCTGAGATTGTAACTCAGTAGCTTAAGCAGCAGGGATGGGGTTTGACCTCTTATCTGATTTCACACCTTTCTGTCCTTGCAGCCTTGTCCACCCTGGCCCTTGTCTCTGTGGAAGAGAATGTTCCTCTGGGTTTGGCCCCCTTTTCCACCCGGGGCATGGCAAGCTTAAAGGACATCTTTGCTTGGCCTATGTCCGTGCAGAGTTTGAAGCCTCAGGTAGTACTGCAGCACATGCTCAGCTGAGCTCAGCTGAGGTGCTTAGACAGCCAGACCTGCCTGGTTATGGCTCATTCCAGTTATGCTGCATTTGCCTGTGGCCACCACATGAAAGGCCAGCCTTTGAACCTTTGCCCTGTGGGTGGGGCTTCTCATGGTAGTGTTTGGGGATGGGTTATGTGAGGGTCTGCCCACTCTGTGCCCATATTCAGCATTGGGTCCACAGAAGGGCTGAGATGTATTCACGAGTTGACCTTTGGGAGAAAGAGTCTGTTTTGACTGGAGAACATGAACCCAGATGCCCTTTGTGCAGTCTTACCACGTGCCCCTTAGAAGTGTCTTTTTGTGCCACAGGATGGAAGGACTAAGGTCAGGTGGTTCCTTGCATCTTCCCCAGACGCTGACACTGAGTCTTTGTTACAGAGAGATGATAAAAATTATTGTAGTTTAAATGGTATTTGTGCATTTGTCAAAGCCTTGATGAAATTATTGTAGACTTCATCTTATTTATTTATTTATTTATTTTTTGAGACAGAGCCTCGCTCTGTCACCCAGGCTGGAATGCAGTGGCGTGATCTCAGCTCACTGAAACCTCCACCTCCCAGGTTCAAGTGATTCTCCTGCCTCAGCCTCCTGAGTAGCTGGGACTACAGGTGCACACCACCACGCCCGGCTAATTTTTGTATTTTTAGTAGAGACAGGATTTCCCCATGTTGGCCAGGCTGGTCTCGAATGCCTGACCTCAGGTAATCCATCTGCTTTAGCCTCCCGGAGTGCTGGTATTATAGGCGTGAGCCACCACACCCGGCCATTTTTATGTAGACTTTAGCTGTTGAGGCATGAGAGAAGCTAGGATGCTCTGGCTGTTTTTTCCTCTAAGCCCTCATGTTTCCTGTGATTGTATCTCTTACAGAACCTTACATTCAAAAACAAAATAACAGTAATACCTGCTCATCATTGGAGTTGCCAGTAGTGCCAAGGACATGCATAGAGGTGTCAGGGGCTCCATCAGCCTTTTCTTCTTCTTCTCTACATCCTTGCCCCTCCCCTTCCCTCCTTTCTTTCTGTTTCCCTTTTCTTTCCCTTATATCCTTCCCTCTCCTTGACCTTCGTCTCAGTCTCTTTCCCCCATCCTTTATGTTCTGTGCCAAAACCTTGTAACATTGCATAGTCTCACCCCCCTATTGGGCCATGTCGGTGAGGAAGACAGACACAGATCTGCCTTTGTGGTGCTAGGATTCCAGCCATTTTAATCTTAGCTTCTCCAAAGAGTATTTCAGTCCTGCTTTGCAGTCTCATTGATAATCCTCCCCAGGAAGCAGCTGCTCTTGTCTCTCCATTTCTGGAGGCCTAAGGCCTCCTCATTTTGATGGCTTGTTGCCAAGCCCACTGCCCAGGACCAGGAACGGGGAGGTCTGTTCATTCCAGGTAAGCTGAGGCAACTTCCAGGCAGTTCTGGACCTCAGACCCCTACCTAGATCCTCACTGTCAGTCTGGGAAAGGCCAACCTCAAGGGGTGAAAGATGGCAGCAGTACACATTGTATGTAAGCACCATGCACATACATAATTACACACATGCAGCATCGCAGGGTGCAGCTGACATCCCCTTCATGCCCTACTGCCCTGCTCTGAGGGCAATTCAGTGGGGTCATCCTGTTGGTGTCCTCTTGGCAAGCTGTTTTTCTGGTCCCTAGGGCACTGCACAGCTCAGGTGTGGAACAGAAAGTCCCCATGCCCGCAAACAGCTTCTTGTGACCTAGCATTGGGGAGCCCATAGACTGGGCAGCGACCCAGTTAGGAAGGATTCAAAGAACCTTGAAGATGCTGTGGTCCAGTGGAAAGAGCTCTGTGTGTTAAATCGAAATCTGTTCTGCTGTAGACTTGCCATGAGGCACCATCCTAACCCTTGAGAGGATGTGTGTCCCTCCCCAGGGTTAAGTGCCCTGGGAGATCTTCAGCAACATGCAGGAGCCCAGGGCTGGTTGGTGCAGGAGTAGGTCCCAGAGTGACCCTCTCCCTGGGGTTGATCTGCTCCTCAACAGCCAGGGAGCCTCCAGCTCTCAGGCAACAGCTGTAGACAGTAATGAACTGACCTCTCAGGGCTATGGTCGTTCAGAGTGTGTGTCCAAGCACCTGCCTGGTGCTGATACTAAAGTCTCAACTCCTTCCTGGGCTTGACAGTGTCTGGGGCAGGGTCTGCAGCATATGGAGGCTTGCAACACACAGAGATTTCATGTAAAATGTCCTTAGTGACTAGCCTTTTTTTAAAAAATCAAATGAGGAAACAGACATAGAAGGTAGGTACATGCCCTTGTGTGGCCTCATGTAGCAGGTTAGCCACATTTTATTCAGGCGTCCTGAGGGGTACCTCACAGGCAGAGGGACTATCGTGAGAGTTAGGGGGCCGGAGTTGCTTCGCTGGGATCACCAGGCTTCGCTAAGGAGAGAGAATGGAAACAGGGCCAGGTTCTCCTGTCAGCCTCCATCTGCCGTTCACGTCGGCATAGTCACAGTTACCAGCGTGCTCTGGCATTGATGCCCATTTATGGTGTGAACTCAGAGTTTTCTAAATTTGCCAAGATTTCAAATTGTGCTTCTAATGCCACAGATGCTGTGTATTTTGAAGCAATTTTATTTTGAAATGATAATACTTTTATTGTTTTAAATTCTTTGGTGTCACTAACCTTTTTCCACAGTTATCAAATTTAAAACCCTTCATCTTTTCCCTAATTTAATTTCTTTCGAGCAGGATTCTCCCATCTAGAAAGAGAATGTGGAATGTACAGGTGCCATTGCTCTGTCTGTGCTGAGATGTGTCTGTGTCTAGATCTCTTCAGCCTGGTAGGATTCACCCTAACGTTAGTAATTGTGACATCTCATAGGCAGATAGCTTTAGCATAGTCTCTGGTCATAAGAGTGAATTTGGTGACACACAGGAAGGCCTGCTCTCCACTTTTGCCTCAGGAAAGGTCTGAATGCTGATCTTGGCATCCTAGGCTCCCTCTATTTAAGATCAAGTCTACTAATCTGCCCTTTGCACTCTGGGAATCCTACATCGGGCCCTCATCCAGCAACCCGGTTCCCAGGGTGAGAGTGTGGTGGCTGCAGGGCTCTGCAGCTGTCATTTGCCCTACAGCTGGCTGGGATTCTGTTGAAAGGTTCAGAGGCTTTGTGCAGCCGCCTGCTGAAGTCATCCATTCTTATGTTTGGTTGAGACTATGCAGCCTCACACTTCCAGTGGGCAGAGGTGTGGGCCATGCTTTCAGGGCTGTGCAGAGGGGTCTTCATGTAGTCTTCTCTGCACCCACAGCCACTCCATGTGAGCTGCAGTACTTGTTCTCAAAATGGTCTTTCCAAAGTCTCTAATGTGAGTTGCCTGTAAGAAATTGATAGTAATGTCAATTCATCCCTAGTATATAGTATGTGTCTTTGATATGCTTGTTGTTGCATCACTTAGGTTTTAAAAAATGAAAAAGAAGCTGGGTATGGTGGACTGCACCCGTAGTTTTAAGTACTCAGGAGGCTGAGGTGGGAGGATCGCTTAAGCCCAGGAGTTTGAAGCTGCACTGAGCCATGACCACACACTGCACTCTAGCCTGGGAAGCAGAGTGAGACCCTATCTCTAAAAAATAAAAACAGGAAAAAGAAAACCCTCTTGTTAGGAAGATTTTGTTTTATTTAAGGAGAAGCCCTGGTGCTGAGAATCCCACAGCCTCATTTTCTGGGCCTATGCTACCGGGTTTTCTGCAGCAGGGACTGTGGATCATATTGGTAGAATAACTACTGGCCCTGCACGGTCTCTTTTGTCTCTTGTGGTCAGAAGGTCAGAAGGAAGGAGAGATCATCCCCAGCCCTCAGTGTACTCATGGTGGCCAGGTGAGGAGGGCAGATATGGAGTCCCTATGAGGAGAGAGGGCCTGCCAACTCAGGTACAGATGCTTCCCTCAGGGTCCAGTCTTCCTGATGTCTCCTGCCATGGCCACACACTCAGGCTTGCTTCTGATCCTTGGAGGCTAGATAGTTCCAGAATAGCCACATGTTGGCCAGGGCTTAGTCAACCAGCTCTGACTGCATCTGCAAGGATGCAGTGGGGAATTCCTGACTGGCGGGTCTACCACTGGACATTCTGAGGTCTTTTCCTCCGTGCCACATCCTCAGTCAACCGTGGATTGTCTGATGATATAGTTCTTGATGCTGATACCTGGGGTGCTAGGGTACCTCCTCTGCACACCTTAGTCATGACTCAGGTGGGGCTTGAGCACTTTCTCTACGCACCTTTTCTACAACCCCGGTGGGCTGGGACACTCCCTCTTCGTGCCTTAGTCAGTACCTGGTGGGACCATAGACGTTGCAGGCTGTTTGGAATTTGGACAGAGATCCTGGTGGAAAAGGGACAAGATGAACCATAAAGAGGAGCCAGTGCTTTGCTGGGGACAGAAGATGAAGGGTTAGAAATTCAGTCTGTGGAGCACAGTCTTGCAGAGAAATTGGCAGGCACCCAGTACCTCCCTTGGTTGAAGGCTGCTCCAGGGTAGTACGGTTCTCTGGGAGCCGGTCTTGCCAGGCAAGTGCCTGAGCCCTGAGGAAGCAGGAAGGCTCTCTGCCTGCAGTCAGAGTCTGCTCTGGGAGAAAGTACACAGTGCCTTTTGATCCCCTTTAATCTCTCTATTTTCTGTTTGTAGAAAGTCCATGAGATGCTGAAGAAGGGGTGGGATGCTGAAGGTTCTCCCTTCCGAGGCCAGCGATTCGACCCCGCCATGTTCAACATCTCCCCGGGGGCTGTGCAGTTTTAATGACCAGAAGGAAAGGAAACCCTCGCCGGTGGGGAGGCAGAGCCTTATCCTCGGCCACCCTCCTCGGCTCCCTGCGTTCCAGGGACTTGCTCGTCTTGTTTACCCCTAACCATCCTTTCTTTCAAGGGTGAACCAGGCCTTCCACCCTGACCTTGCATCTCCAGACTGTTGCAGAGAAGGTGCGGGGCCAGCTGCTGTGTGGTGGCCGCTGTGGCTGACGCTGAGTGAAGGTGTTTGAAATGCAGGAGAGGATATCCCAGCAAATTGGGATCACATGCTTTTGTCTCCACAGCAACCAGCCACTGCAGGCAGCATGTCTTTCCTCCCCTGCTCCCTGCTTGCTGTTGTTTTGACGCTATTCTGCTTGCATGTCTTCTGGTTGGGATGTGGAGTTGTTGCTGGGCTCTCAGGCGAAGCTGAAGTCATTGAAGTGTGTGAAGCTCTGTGCTTGCATGAGGGCGAGCAAGGAATGGCTGTGCCTGGGGCTGCTTTGGGAAACTCTTTGCCCCTTGACCTCTTTTGGGAGCATTCACGTGGTCTTCTTGCTCATCCCTTTATAAATGTGCTTTGCCTGCCTCAGCCTCATGGTCAGAGCAGTGGAAACTGGAGCCCTGTTTGCACATTCTAGTTGTTGGGAGAAAGCCCGGGTTCTGGGCTCAGGTCCAGATGCAGCAGGGATTCTGTTCTCTGACTGTGGCGACCTTGCTTTGGTTCTTGTTGAAGTGAACCAAGCCCAGCCACCACGCATGGCATGCTGTGCTTGGCTCCCCATAAGACGTCCTCTTTGGGTGCACGGTGTCAAAGCGTAGGCAGGAGTGGAGAGCTGGTGCCCTCAGGAGGAGACCACAGCATGTTCATCAGCTCATCAGCAGAGCACAACAGCCACAAGTCCTGAGAAGCTTTGACCTTGAGGGGCTTCTAGGAGAAGTGGAATTTCTGCATGGGGCGTGAAGGCACACTGTCCCACCACAACTGAACCAGAAGAGAGTGAAGACTCCCCCCTTCCCATCCTCTGTGCCAGGTGTCAGACTGCGCTCCCTGGAACTTATGGCCCGATCTTACCTGTTGTCTAGGGACTGGTCACTGCCTCAGGAGCCCCAAGCCTATGCCCTGAGCCATGGCTGCTGACTGACTCCAGCCAAGGTGCAAAGATGAAATTATGGGATAGGGCCTCAGGCCTGTGTTCCAAGTACTCACAGGGGCTCTGGGTGCCCATCGCCGGGAGTATGGTTCAGCTACCACCGGCACTGCCCATTTGCCTGTCTCTCAAGCTCAGAGCATGGATGAGCCGCACAGCAGAGCAGTGCACCCTGGCACCATGCACGGCCAGCAAGAATCAAGGCCTGCAGATGCTAAGAGAGCCTATTGTCAGGGGAAGGACCCCACCCCTGCACACACTCTCTATGGATACTTGGGTTGTGGGGGCTGTCTTGGAGAGTAAGTTTGTGGTTGGTTTCTGGTTTACAGTGGTGGCTGACACCCCTTGTAAGAAAGCATTCCTGGGAAGTCTTCTGTGGGTCCAAACATGTTGCTCCATCATCACGCGAGAGCAGAAGGCCCTAGATACCCCCTTTGGAATGTGAGAGCCTTGTTGTCTGATACTTGCCACTGAGCTGGTGAAGCCCCTCTAAGGAGATCTCGACCCTGGGGAGCAGAACTCTTGTCATCTATGAGGGGTCCTTCTGAGAAAGACTCATTTTTTTCCTGGAGTTCTTCCCATCGAGGTCCTAGGATTTGCACACCACTGTCCCATAAGAGCTTTCCTGCCTAATGAAAGGAGGTCTTGTGTGTGTCTCCTCTCATCTCTGTAGTTCCCGAGTTGGCCCCCATTGCAGCCCCACCCTGTGGGTAGTCTTCCAGAAGTGATGCAGTGGTGTGAGATGCCCTACACCTTGTTATTTGGGAGACTTTGAGAGTCACTTCCATGGTGACCAGTGTTTGTTTTGCCTGATTTTGTATTCTGTGTTGCATTTCTCCCCACTCCCTGCCCTGCTTTAATAAATGGCAAACCAATGTCTAGGAAGAATGACTGAGGGGCAGTATTAGGTATTGGCCCCATGGCAGGAGCAGCCACTTGCATCTGGTCCCGGTGCCACACTGCAGTGCTTGGTGTGGTTGTGGAGCCTGTCCCTGCACTCCTTGCTCCCGTTGAGCCATGCTGTTTGGTGGGTGATTCTCTGCCCTGAGCCACCACTCTGGACTGCTCCAGTCTCCAGAGCTGGCACACCCTGCCTGTTTTCTCTTTTTAGACACAACAGCCGCAGTTTGGCCAGCCACTAAGTCCCACCAGCTGAGGTCCGAGGAAAGTGGGGTGACTCATTTCCCTTGTCCAGGGCCCCAGGAGAGTGAGGTGTCCAGCCTGCAAAGCTGTTCCAGCTCCTCGGTGTTGGTTTGCAATAAATCGGTATTTAAGCAGTTCTGGGTCTGCGTGTGACATTTGCTGCTGAGACAGTTCTGTCTGTGCATGGTCATTATTGTTATATTCTGGCCTCGGGGTCCCAGGCCAATGTACACAGCAAACACCAGCGTGGGGAATTCTTAGGGGTTGTTTCCCATCTGGTCTGAGTGCACTGGGCAAGATCTCAACACAGCTTTAGAAATCCTGTAAGATTTTGATTAGTGAGGAGAAAAAGAATGTAGCTATAGATCTTACATCCTTTCAAACAGGTTCTGGAATTCTGTAGTTACCGGAAAGCTTAGGGTGAGTGCAGAGTTGGGAATGATTCCACTGGAGGGCCATCTTTGCCTACCAGGCTCCAAAGCCCTCCTTGATCTCCAGGTGCATACCTGCTGTTACTTTTGCTGAGCCCTCACAATGGGCTTCCTCCAGGACATAACCCCATGTCTGATACACAAGTCTCCCAGGTGGCTGGCCACCTGCTTCTTCCTCAGTCAGATCTTTGACTCTCCTTCTCTGTGCCCCACCCCATTCCATGGGTATCCATCTCCAGCCTCCTCCCACCCTGCTCACCCCTGGGGACAGGACCTAGGGGTGTGAGAATTACTTCTTGGCTGAATGAAGACTGTTTCAAAGGCAACCCTTAGAATTGCCTAGCATACTCCCAGGGCCAGAAATAACCCACCAGAGAGGAGAGGCGTATTTGCCCCTGAAGAGTGCAGGAGGGAGAACAGTTGAGAAGTGTTTTGTGTGGAAATGTGTCCAAGAGGCATCAGCTGCTGCACAGAGAACTCACTGCCCAGAACACTGCGCTTGGGGAACAGACCTCACCCCCACCTCAAATCTGCTCCCCACTGGGCCTATTGGCAGCCAGCTCAGCCGGGGAACGGGCAGTATGACTCGCTTTGTGAATGAAAAGCACGAAGTTGTCAGCACAGAACCTGGCCAGTCCTTGATAAACTCTCTCCTCGGTGGTCAGAGGCCAAGCAGCCCATGTGTCTCAAGGTCCTGAAGAACTGGGCTATGTCCCTGAGGCTCCCTCCACCATCTGACTACCGGGTCTGGGGAACAGGCTTTTAAACCAGGCTGCTGCCCTGGGGAGTGCTCACTGGATGCCAGGGTGCCCCATAGGGACAGGGTCACAAAGCCCTGGGGCTTCCCCTGCCAGTCCTGGTGAGGACAGTGTGGTCACTATCTCAGAGAGAAGAAAAATGAATATTCTGTCTTTTCAGACTAAACTACTCACCCAGCTCACACTAATGTGGATTTGTTAATTTTACCTTTTTTTTTTCTTTCCAACTTTTATTTTAGGTTCAAGGTTTGTTACATGGGTAAATTGGATCATAGAGGTTTGGTGTACAGATAATTTTGTCACCCAGGTAATCAGCATGATACCTGATAATGTAGTTTTTCAGTCCTCACTCTCCTCCCACTGGGTTTTATTTTTTAGTGCTGGAAGTTTAACAGACTGGTCTTACCTCAGAGGGAGGGAAGAAACCCCCTATCACTGGGCTCCATGGTGTGACAGGGGCCTGGTAGGGGCTTTCGATCCACCATCCATTCCTCCATACCAAATGCCTGAAGTCCCCACTTTGCACATGGAGACAGCGTCGTGCCAGGGAAGAGAGGTTGAGCCCGGCTACCCCTCACAACTTCCTGCTTCCCCCTCAGAGGGTGATGGGGAGACCAGAGCCCATGGCAGGACCAACCGTCACTGAACCCAGCTGGCCCAGGTCTACCAGAACACTCTGGGGGTATGCTGGGCTTGCTGGGTAAACCCCTGGCATGCTGGCATTTGCTGTCTTCTCAATGCTGATGGAGATAGGCACACATGGGGTGTGGGAACATGGCCATCCTCAGGCAGGTTCATGAGGGCACTGGCAGGCACTCAGGTGTATGCTGCCTCCTGCTAGGCAGGGCCGAGGCTGTTCTCCCTGGAGAAGGGCGGCTTAGGAAACACTTGCAAGAAAGCTGCTTGGACCTGGGAGGTGACCCTGGCCAGCCTCCCTGCTGCCTCTCTCAGTCCTAGGCCTTCTTCCCCAGAGCTGGTTAGGGCCTCGGGGACTTTGCAGTCTAACCCCTCATTGTGCTACCGTCATAGGAGTAAGTGACACTCCCAAGGCCATGTGGCTGGTGACTCGGGGGACCCAGGTCCAGGATCGTGCCCCTTTTGCAGGCCTGTGGTTCCTTGTCTCCTACTTGCTTCTTGGAGCAGCCTCCTCTTAAGCCAATAGCTCCTTCACCTGAGCCTGGTCACTTCGCCCTCCTCCCCAGAACCAAAGAGCAAGACCATCTGCCCCAGGTACAGTCCTGGCCATGCCACATTCTCTGTGGCACTATGACCAAGGTGAGTGGCAGATACTGAAATCATCCAGGGCCACTGCAGACCCCATTCCTAGTGGACTGTTCATCAAGGGACCCTGTCTCAGACTACCTCAGCCAACCTTGTTGCCCAGCACAGGTCTGGCACATTGAAGATGATCTGTGTTGGATGGGGAAGGCAGAGGGAGGATCCTCCAGCATTGATCACCCACCAAAACCCTCAACAACCCAGACATTGCCGCTGCACTGACCCCATGCCATGAGGAGGGCACTCAGGCTGTTAGGAGCCTGCTGACTCAGGCATTGGGCTGGGGCCTCCCTGCCTGTCTGCCTGCCAGCGGAGCACTGCCCCAAGCCCCTCTTACTGCAAAGACAGGGTCTTGCCTCCCAGTGTGCACTTTGTGCAAGACACAGGCAGGTACGGGTCTACCAGAGGACAGGGAGTGTTGTTGGGGCACCGTGGGGCTTGGAGGAGGCCCCTCTGGCAGGGAAAGGCAGCCCTTACCTCTGTTGGACTAGGGAGTTTAGGAAGCTGCTCTGGTCCAGAGAACTGAGGATCCAGAGAACTGGGGATCAGGGCCATCTTGTGACCCCAGTGATGGTCCCTAGTGGGACTGCTGAGCTTCAGCCTGAGAGTTCAGGAACTCACCAGTGATTGCTTGTGGGCACTAATGACCCAGTGTGTGGAGACCTCATTTACCAGGTGTGCCTAGCCTGCAGGCAAATCCCAGGGCGGTGACCCTTAGGGAAGAGACAGGGTTTGGGGTCATCAGAGGCCGGGAGACCCAGGTACCTGTCAGGGAATGGGCTGCAGACTGGAGCTCAGCCTTAAGGTGGGGAAGATTCCAGCACCCCTGAGTGACCACCTCTTTCTTGATAATGCAGAGAATGGATTTTGTGACTCCAGGGTGACATTTCTAAGCTTGGCATCATCCAGGGTGGGTTTGGGCTCAATATGGGTGACTGTTAGTCCAGGTCTGTCTCAGTGAGGCTGTTCAGGCAGAAAGGCTCACACACCTCGCAGGCAGAGGGTCTAGAGAAGAAGGGGCAACAGGCCTGAGGAGGGGACAGCCAGGCAAGGAGGTAGAATAGGCCTTGTCTGGACAGTGGTCACCTGTTAGGTCCACAGCTTGTCATCCCTGGCCTGACCAGCCATGTGAGGAGAGATCCAAACCATCCACTTGAAAGCATTCGGGGTGCCTGATGACAAGACCCCAGCCACTGTGGGCTCTCATGTCCTGGTAGGAAGGTATACCTCAAGCAGATGGACCTGGTGGTGGTTGACACCGTCTGCCTCCCCAGGGCTGGTCTGTTCATGCCAGACCGTTTTCTCGTTTGCTCCCACCTCCAGCTCAGAGAGGAATCACCTTCACACCTCTGCTGAAACTAACCCAGCTCTGTACCCATCATTCCCCTCTGTGCAACACCTGCTCCTGGAGAACCCTACCCCCTCAAATACACATCACCCTCAGGGCCCTGTGATGTGCTCTCGTCTCCCCACCACCATTCAGGGGGCCACAACCAGGTCCAGCCTGTCTTCCCTGGCACCAGGCTGTCTCTGTGCAGTGGGGGAAACTCAGTCACCCCTAAACTATTCTCCAGTGTTCCCAGATCAGCCATGTGATGGCAAGAGTCACTTCTTAAACTTTTGCTATCCCCAGAAACTTAAAGCAACACCGGCCACACTCAAAAGTCAAGTGATACCAAGACAGCAACAGTAAAGCATTAACTGAGCACAGGGCCCTGTTGACTCGACACCCCAGGCTCTCCTGCTGGTAACCCTCCATTGGCAGAACCAGGCACTCTGCAAAGCCCTGGACAGTCAGCAGCCTTCTGATCAGGCTCTTCTGTCCCCACTCACAACTTCAGAGCAGCTAGGACCCCAGTGACCGCCCCCCCCCACCCCCAGCTGCTTCATCTCTGTCCCAAGATAACTGCTCTCCAGACCTTTCCATGATACGGTCATTTAAAAAGTTTTTTTTTTGAGACAGAGTTTTCCCTGTGTTGCCCAGACTGGACCCAAACCTCTGGGCTCAAGTGATCCTCCTGCTTCAGCCTCCCAAGTAGCTGGGACTGTAAGTGTGCACCACTGTGCCTGGCTTGATGGTGTCATTTTTCACTGTATGCGTATTTGTAAACTGTATAAATCAATATGTTTGTCACTTGCTTTTCTTTCTCCCTTTTCCCTTCATGAGCTGTCTGTGTCCATACACACTCTCCTCCACTCCCCCAGGTGGGGTGTGATATTCCATTAAGTGAATATCACAGTTTATTTAACAACATCCTGTTGGTGAGTGCTTAGGTTGGTCCCAATTTCTCAATATTACAACAATGCAGCAGTCATTCTCAAGTGTGAGAGATTCCCTAGGCATTCCTGTGAGTGGAGTTGCGGGGTCACAGGGCATCCTCTGGGACGGGAAGGAACTTCCCATGGGAAAGAACATGGAAAGGGGAATGAACCCACCTCCTGTGAGTGGGTCTTGTTGCTCAGCTCCTCACCATTTTAATGGACTCTAATGTTTGCAGTCATGCTGAGTGTTAAGTTGGATTGCCCATGCATTTCCCTTGTCATGGTGAGGTTGAACTCCCATTTATATTTTTATTAGGCATTCAGGTTCCTTCTGTGAATTTTGTTTGTATTTTTCACCATTTTACTAAGCTGTTCATCATTTATTCCAGACCTCCCAGCCTGGAGCCTGTCTTTGCACTTTAAACTTCCTTTCCACCCTCCCGGTCCCCCAAGGTGGGGGGTGTTCTTGAGGATCACCCCGTACTCTGTGCTCAGGCCACCATGAGTTCCTAGACACAGGCTGCATTTCCCCCACATTTCCCATCTGGATGGGACTGTAGGGCAGGCACATTTCCCAGAGGCAGGGCAGGGCTGTAGGGCATGCATTTGGGATAGAAGCTGCCTCTACTCCCAGGATAGAGCCCAAATTCCCCAGTAAGCCTGCCTGTGCCCAAGGCCTGTTCCCTCAGGTTTAGAGAACTGCTCTCCTGGCTGTGGCTGGTGGCAGCACCCAAGCCATCTGTGTTGTTGATGGGCCCGTTCATGACCTGTTGGACGACCAGATGAGTAGTCTATCCTACTGCCCACTTCCTCATCGCAGGGCTTTGGGGGAAGAAAGCACTAAGCAGTTGAGATGGTCTAAATTTCTTGTCTCACATCCAGCTCGTGTGGAGAACAGAAAGTGAGTGCCATGAGCAAGACTGGGGTTGCAGCTCTTGGAGAGAACCCTGGCACTATGGGCCTAGCAGAAAGGACTGATCCCACTAAAAGCACCTCTGGCCCCTCCTGGCTCTCAGCCTGGGTGATGCCTACCTCTCACAGAGGTCTGGCCACTTGGCGCTCTACCTGGGGAGTTCTCTGCTGTTGACTGGGAGAATACCCAGGTGGAGATGCGACCCAGCCCTCCACGTCCCACCTGCCTTCTCCCCCTTCCTAGGAACCTTCAGGACAGGGTCACCCAAGTCCAGAGCCTGGGAGCCCCTGGCCACTTCCCCAGCCAGCACTGGGATCTCCAGCCTCCACCACGTCTGGGACTAGCCCCTGACAGGGGACCATGGAAGGGATTCCCATCTGAATAACGAAACCGCGGAGCAGAGAATCCACATTTCTCAGATCCATCAGAGAATTGCCGTCATACAGCACATGCTGCCCCCAAACCAGAGAGACAGGCAGGTGGACACTGAGAACCACAGCTCACTGGAGCAGAGGCTGCTGCTGGAGCCCCATGGGAAGGAACATGGAAAGGGGAATGAACTGGGGATAGAGGGAAACTCATTTTCATCCAGCTCAGTGGAATCCTCTACTGAAGTCCTGAGAAGCACACACTCAACTGTGAGGAAGACAGCTGCTGGGGGTCAGCTAGGCCCATCTCTTCTCCGAGAACTGACCCCCTCACAGGGATTGCCCTGCCTTTTGCCCCAAGGAAGCAGAGCATTGGTTTTGGGATGTAAGACCAGCACCCAAAGCTGCCAGCCAGGGCTGAGTGGGTACCTAGGGAGTAGGGTGGGGACAGAGTGGACAGAACAGAGACACTGACTGCAGTGTGAGAGGCCAGTAGAGATCCAAAGAGATCAGAGACAGGGAGGAAGAGAGACACTCAGAGAGGGACCCAGGAGGGAGAGGAACACTCAGGGACACAGAAGGGACAAGGAGGGAGAGGGACTTAGAGATGGACACAGGAGGGACAGGGAGGGAGGGAGATACAGAGATGGACACGGGAAGGACAGGGAAGGAGAGGGACATGGGAGGGACAGGGAGGGAGAGGGACACTCAAAGATGAACATGGGAGAGTCAGGTAGGGAGAGGGACACTCAGAGATGGACATGGGGGAAAAGGAGGGAGAGGGACTTGGGGACTCAGAGATGGACACCGGAGGGACAGGGAGGGAGAGGGACTGAGAGGTGCACTCGGGAAGGACATGGAGGAAGTGTAATTTGAGTGCTCACGGCAGCCCTGCAGGGTTTCAGGGTCCTTCTGTGTTCAAGACAAATATCCCTGTTTCTAAAGGTTAGTCATTTTTGTGTCTTGGAGATAAAAGCCCTAACTTGAGGTCGCTGTCATGGCCGCTTTGCAGGGCTTTGCTGATTCCCTGGGAATGTCACCTGCTGCTGGTGCTTTTGGAGCGTGTGGCAGTGGGCTTAGTCTTCAGAGGTGGTCTCATTTTGGGGTTCCAGTGGAAGCCGCCAACACCTGAGTGGATGAGAGGTGCAGTTTCCCGTCTTCCCCTCCCCAATAGGATAGAACCCCTAGGGGAGGAGAGTGGGGGGTGGAGGCTTTTGGGGCCTGTTTGAGAAGGACTGCCCTGATCAATGCCTGAGGTGCATCCTACCCATCCCCCACGTGACAGCTGAGAAAACCAAGGCAGGTGGAAGGTGCCAGAATCTGAAGGTGTACGTCTCCGCAGCACCATGTCTGACTTTTCATTAGCAATGGGTTAGGCGCTTAAAGAAATGTGGGCTGACGGGCCCACACATGAAGGAGGAGGCACCACCACCCACTCTGCGGGAAGGCGTGGCCATAGGTTCACCCCAGGACACAGAGCCCTGCTGAGCGGGGAGGCAGGACAGTGTGGAGCCCACGCGATCTACACCAGGGCGGCTGGTATGGGAGAGTCCTCGCTCCCTCAGAACAGGAGGACGAGAAGACCTTCCTGCGGATGCACAAGCTGTTGTGATCTGGGAATATCAGCATTAGAGACTGCGGGTTCCAGGATTGGGGTAAGGAAGGAAAAAGAGAAAAAGGACCCCCAGCCATTGGGGTTCAGTTCAAGGAGCTGTCCATCCTCCTGCCGAGGTGGGATGCAGGGATCCCTGGGGGTGTGATCAGAGACCCCCTGCCCTAGTCTTTTTGGGAGGAGCCCCTCATGTCACCCCTCACCTCATCCCACCTTACTTCACCTGCCACGAAGCCCTCCTAGGCCCACACCCTCCCTTCGGGCTCAGAGCCTGGGTTCAGCTTCCTGGGAGGGACGCCTCTCCAGAGGGCACCACCCATCGGTGGGCACAGTAGTGCAGGCTCCAGACCCCAGGCCTGGTCAACAGGTCACTGCTGTGGCCAAACACGATCCTGTGGACTTAGAGGTGGTGATGGACACCGTGTTGAACCCCTGTTAAGCGGAAGGCAGGCAGTGTGTCTGGTGGCCAGAAGGCATTGGGGCAGAAAGTAAACGGTCTGCTTCAGCCTGGATCCACCTGCCACAGGCAGCCTCTCTTGTGTTCAGGATCTTTGTGAGCAACACGGGCCACCAACACCCCACATTTCCCATGTAGTGACAAAAGATTAAAACAAAAGATTAAAAAAAGAACTGCCATCCTTTATTTTTGGGACACAGAAGGGACAAGGAGGGAGAGGGACTTAGAGATGAACACAGGAGGGACAGGGAGGGAGGGAGACACAGAGGACTGGGCTCTGGTGGACTCCACAGGGCCCAGGGAGCAGGCTGGGCTTAGGTCGGGTCCCTGGGAGGGTCTCCTCAGAGGGGAGAGGGCCCTGGAGACATGGATGAGAAAGAAGAGTGGGGACCCTGGGGGCTAGATCTTAAAGGCCATGGTCTGCTGTTTGGAGTTGATCCCAAATGTCTGAAAGCAGAAGAGAGGAGCAGGGCAGGGGCCAGACCCCAAGGAAGGGCACTGGGAGATAGGGACACCACAACCCTACTTGGCCGCTGAGAGCAGAGCCACCCTCAGTCCCACCACTGCAGCTCTGTGCAGGCCCAGGCCACCTCTCCCCTCCCCTGATCCTAACCCCCTTCTCCCCTGCTCCTCTTCCATCTCCTTCCTTTTCTCCTTTTCATAGGCACATGGCTTGGCTCACCACGTGTGATCCCCAAGGATCCCCAGGCAGGATCTCCTGCTCCACCAGGACACGTGAAGGCAGGTGCCACAGGCAAGGTGGAGGCCTGGGCGCAGGTGTACATGGGGTGGCAGGCCCCACAAAAGTACCCCTTGGCCACTAGATAAAGGGGCTGTGACCCCAGGAGCTAAGAACTTCCTCAAGGCCTGTTCTCAAAGGGGTGTGTTGTGACCCTCCCCATCCCCTGCTCACCTCGCCCAGCCCTCACTGTCACTTCCGCACTGAGCAAGGTGGAGCACAGCTGGGCTCTCCCTGACTGCTTGCCCAGAGCCAAGGCTACCACAGGAAGGTTAGGGAGGGGGCCTGGCCTCCCCGTGCCTCAGTTTGTTCAGCTGCAAAATGACCAACATTGAGTGGGAAGAACCCCAGCATTGAGCATCCAAAGGCACTGGCAGGCTCCCTGGGGGTCCCACCCCATGAGGGTATCAGCGTTCTTGGGAGTACCACCTGTCTCTGGCCTCCAGTGAATGGCCTCCTGCCACCTAGGGCCTGCCGACCAGGGGTGAGCAACTGAACCCAGGATCACCTGCCCTCAACCCCCACCCCTCTGACCACCCCCTGAGCCCACTGCCCACCTCTGCTGAATGATCACACTCTCCCTTTCCCCCACCCAATGCAGCACACAGACCTGGACACACGTCAATGGCCCCTCCTTCAGGACCCCTGCTGCCCATGGACAAGACCTGGCCTGGCCCCTAACCCAACCCCTCTCTTCCCCTACCCTTTCTGATTCCCTCCCCTACCCATCGTCACTGTTTACTACACTGCCCTCACCTGAGGAGGGGTGTTGGGAAACCCCCACACACTTTAAATTATTTTAAGTGTGATAAAATACACATAACATAAAATTTATCATTTTAACAATTTCAAGTGGGCAAGCTCTGTGGCATTAAGTACATTCACATGGTTGTGCAACTATCACCACCTTCCAGCTCCAGAAGTTTTTCATCTTCCCAAACTGAAACTCCATAGCCATTAAAATTTTGAGTTGTTGCTGGCATTGAAAAAAACAAGAGATTTTACATAAAGACCCAGTTTCTGAGCTCTTTTGAAAAAGTGAAGAGTCCAGGAAGTGCTGGGTGGGATCCTTCTAGGGACAGCCTCAGCTGTAGCAGGTAGGCAGGGCTGAGCACCACAGTCCTCACCACTCCCCACTTCATACCACAGCTCCCCCACATAGGGACATTCAGGGCAGAGAGGACCCACTGCCCTAGAGGCAGCATCCCCTGGCAGATCGGTTGTCAGCCTGGTCAGCCTGGCTGCAACATTGCACTGGGAGGAACTGGAGACCGAGCAAGGGAAGCTACCAGGGTCCAGAGGGAGAATGGAGTCAGACTGCCTCGGCAGAGGGAACAGCCCAGGTGGAATCCACGAGCAGGTACGTGCATGGGTGAGGATCCGGGATATAGGGCCTTGAATGGCAAACTAAGGGGTGTGGATAGATTTGTGGTCAGTTGAAGATGTGGAGAGCCCTCACAGGGGAGGGCAGGGTCTTGAATTTAGCACCATGGCAGAGCAAGGGGTGGAGTCAGAGGCAGAGACAGGAGATGCGTTAGTAGGGAGGGCGGCCTGGGTGCTCCTCACCTTTAGCTGCTTTCTCTCATAACCCTCTTGTCCACCGAGAAAGGCTGAAGGGATGCCCAGGACGAAGGAACTGTCTGAGGCCTGCCTTCACAGGCCACCCAGGTTATCTTCCACACATGAACAAACATAAGCCTAGATGGATTTCTGGGATTAATTTTTAACTTCTTATTTTTCAGAATAAATTTTAATATATAAAGTACATTTTGATGTACAAACATCATAAAAGATGAAAGAACACTGTCACACAATACTGTCCTTTTAGCAAAATGGGATGGTCCAGGATCATCTTGTGAAATATTGTGTGATGAAGTCCTTCATGCTGAATGATTCACTGAATGAGAATGTCGTATTTCCTTTTTGAAATTAGAAATAAATTGTTCATCGTTAATTCTTGAGTTCAAGAAAATTTATCTGGGATGTTATCATTTGAAGACTCATTCTAAGATTTCCCTTATACTTTCATTTTCATCACTATCATTAGAGAGTGCTGCTGTCTTTCTGTGTCATCTTCTGAATTGCCTAATAATAGTGAATGTCATTCTCTGCAAATTTTCTAATCTTTGCTGATATAGGCAGCAAATGAAAAATTCTGAATCCTCAACTGTGTTCAATGAAAGCTAAATGTGGCTATCAGCTGTCTTCATTTCTATCTTCTCTTTTCTCCTCTTTGTCTTCCTCCTTCTTTTATGAATACAGAAGTTAAACTTTTTAAATCCACATAGAACATAATAATAATGTACCTAGAAAATACTAACAAATCTACCCAAACAGTGTGATAATATATATATAACATAAAAACATAAAATTTACCATTAGAAGCTCTATGGCATTAAATATGTTCACGTGATTGTATAACCATCACCACCACCGTCCAGCTCCAGAACTTTTTCATCTTCCCAAACTGAAACTCCATATTCATTAAAATTTTATTGCTACATTAATAAGTGAATTTAGTAAGTTTGAAGAATACAAGATCAATGTACAAAACCAAATGCATTTCTGTATACTAGCAACAAACAAGTGGAAAATAAAAATTTAAATGCCATTTACCATAGCATCAAAAGTGAAAAATACTTAGGAATTAATTTAACCAAGCATGTATAGGACCTGTATACTAAAAACCACAAAAAATACCTACCTAAGGAAATTAAATAAGACTTTTTAAAAATGGAGAGATATATCATATTTGTGAATTGGAAGACTTAATATTGTTAAGCTGTCAATTCTCCCCAAACTGATATATAGATTCAATATAATCCCAATAAAATTTTCAGCAGGGTTTTTTTCCCCCTTTGATGGGAGACTTTTTATTACAGATTCATCTCGCTGCTCATAATTTGTTTATTCAGGTTTTCTATTTCATATTGGGTCAATATTGGTAAGTTGTATCTGCCCAGGAATTTATCCATTTCTGCTAGGTTTTCTAATTTGTTGGCATACAGCTGTTTGTAATAGCCTCTGATGATCCTTTGCATTTCTGTGGTGTCAGTTACAATGTCTCTTTTTTATTTCTAATTTTATTTATTTGGGTCTTTCCTTTATTTTTCTTTGATTTGTCTAGCTAAATAGTTTGTCAATTTTGTTTATCTTTTCAAAAAACAAATTTTTATTTTGTTGATTTTTTTTTTTTTTAGTCTTAATTTCAATGATTTCTGCTATGACATTTATTATTTCTTTTCTTGGACTAATTTGGGTTTGGTTTGTTCTTGCTTTTCTAGTTCCTTGAGATGCATCAATAGGTTGTTTTCTGGAATCTTTCTACTTTTTTGATTGTAGGCATTTATTGTATAAGTTTCCCTGCTAATACTGCTTTTGCTATGTCCCATAGGTTTTGGTATGTTGTGTTTCTATTTTCATTTGTTTCAAGAACATTTTTAATTTTATTCTTAATTTCTTCCTTGATCCATTGATCATTCAGGAACCTGTTGTTTAATTTCCATGTATTTGTACAATTTTGAAACTTCCTCTTATTATTGATTTCTAGTTTTATTTTATTGTGGTCAGAAAAGATACTTGATATAATTTCAATTCTTTTAAAATAGTTGAGACTTGTTTTGTGACCTAACATGTAGTCTGTCATGAAGAATGTTCCATGTACTGATGAAAAGAATGAGTATTCTGCAACAGTTGGAATAAATGTTCTGTAAGTGTGAGGTTCATTTGGTCTAAAGTGCAGTTTAAATCCAGTGTTTGTTGATTTTCCATCTAGATGATCTATCCAGTGCTGACAGTAGGGTGTTGAAATCCCCAACTATTATTATATTGGAATATATCTCTCCCTTTAGAGCTAATATTTGCTTTATATATCTGAGTGTTCTGGTGTTGGGTGCATATATATTTACAATTGTTTTATCTTCTTGCTGAATTGATCCCTTAATCATTATTTAGTGACCTTCTTTGTCACTTTTTACAGTTTTTGACTAAAGTCTGTTTAATCTGATACAAGTATAGCTATTTCTGCTCACATTTGGTTTCCATATGCGTGGAATGTTTGTTTTTTTTCTTTCATCCCTTCACTTTCAGTCTATTTATGTCTTTACAGATAAAGTGAGTTTGAGTTTCTTGTTGGCAGCATATAATTGAATCACTTAAAAAATCTATTCAGCCAGTCTGTATCTTTTAAGTAGGAAATTTAATTGTTTACGTTCAAGGTTTATTATTGATAGGAGAGGACTTCTATCATTTTGTTAGCTGTTTTGTGGTTATTTTGCATTTCCTTTATTTTTCTCTGAACTCTGCTTCATTGTGGTTTGGTGGTTTTCTGTAGTGATAAGGTTTGATTTTTTTTCTCTTTCTCCTTTGTATATCTGCTCTACCAATGAGTTTTATACTTTTGCATGTTTTCATGATAGTAGTTATTGCCTTTTTACATCCAGATGTAGAACTCCTGAGCATTTCTTCTAAGGCTGGTGTACTGGTGAATTCTTTGTTTTTACTTATCTGGGAAATACTTTATTTCTCCCTCATTTCTAAAGAGTAGCTTTTCTGGGTTAATATTCCTGGCTGGCTTTTTTTTTTTTTTTTTCTTTCAGCACTTTGAATATAACATTTTATTCTCTCCTGGCCTCTAAGATTTCTGCAGAGAAATCACCTATTTGTCTATTGGGGATTCATCTATATGTGACTTGGTGCTCTTCTCTTACTGTTTTTAGAATTCTCTCTTTGTCTTTGACTCTTGACAGTTTGACTATAATATCCCTTGAGAAGTACTTTTTTGGGTTGAATCTATCTGGGAATACTTGAGCTTCCTGGATCTGGATGTTCATATCTCCCCCAGACTTGAGAATTTCTCAACTATTATTTCATTAAATAGGTTTTCTATACCTTTTCCCTTCTCTTCTCCTTCTGAAATTTCCATAATATAAATATTTGTTTGCTTAATGGTACCCCATAAGTCTCATAGGCTTTATTCATTCTTATTTCTCTGTTGTCCCCCTCTGACTGGGTACTTTCAAATGACTTGTCTTCAAGTTCAGTGGTTCTTTCTTCTGCTTGATCAAGTCTGCTGTTGAAGCTCTCTACTGTATTTTTTATTTCATTCACTGCATTCTTTAGTTGTAGGGTTTCCATTTGGTTCTTTTTTTTATAATTTATATGTCTTTGTTTAGTTTCTCATTCATATTGTAAATTGGTTTCCTCATTTTGTTGAATTGTCTATCTATATTTTCTTGTATTTTGTTGAGTTTCCTTAAGATCATTATTTTGAATTTGGCAATTAATTGATTTTTTTATTGGGGTTTGTAGAGAGTTATTATGTACCTTTGGCAGTGCCATATTTCCTTGCTTTTTCATGTTTCCTGTGTTCCTGCGCTGATGTTTGTGCATCTATTAGGACAATAGCCACTTCCAAACTTTCTAGAGTGACTCATAGAGAAAGACTTCAACTTGCAGTTGGGTTTTAGTGGGCTGGCTGGAGAGGATGTGGTGACTCTGTTTCCAGACAGATGCAGTGATACCGTTTTCTGTGTTGAATGAAGTCTTCTTCAGCTTCATTCAATGCCAGCAGTAACTATAGACACCTCAGTGGCCTAGGCTGTAGAAGTTTGTGGCAGCAGTGTAGGATGTTAATGTCCTCAGTGTCAAGGGCTTTTGGGATCCTATTCTCATTTTTTTTTTCCCACAGTGGGGGTACCTATCTGAGGGGTTCTCCTTTGCTATCAGGTCTCACACAGCCTACAAGCACCTGCAGTGGTACTGATTCCAGCTGCAGGTACTCAGAGTGGCTATGGGGCTGGGGTCCTATGCTCGGCATCTGTGAACCTACTGTGGCACCTGTGCCTTGTGCTATGTGGCAGGGTTTGGTGTAGGTTGCCCACAGAGCCAGTATCTGTGACTCTGTGGCAACCCCTAGCTGCTTGGGCCCAGGGGCTGGGTTATAGCTGTGATTCTACTCCTGGGGACAAAGCATAGCACTAGCCTGACTCCTGGGAAGAAGGGCTGCTTTGCAGATTTGAGCCTGAGGAGCAGAATATGGCTGCAATTCAAGAACCTGGGCCAATAGAGCTTATTGGCAACTCAGGTCCCAAAGGATGAGGCATCGTGTAGTGGTGACTCTAGACCCTGGGATGGTGGGGCTTAGTAGTATCCTACACTCTGTGACCCCAGAATGCCAGAGCACAGCTGTCATTTGGGCCTTGGGGTGGCGGGGGACAGGAAACAAAATAGCAATGACTCCACTCCCGGGGAGAGGGGTGTCTCAGCAGCTCAAACTCTAGGGGGCTAGTCCAGCTCCAGGGAAGTGGAGTACCTGAGTTTTTTGGCCTGGGGATGGGGAGTGGGGACGTGTCTCAGTTCAGCCACTGCTCTGTTTCTCTGGGACCCGGGGTACTACATAAGCTCAGCCCTGGGATGTAAAATGGCTCAGCTTAGCCAGGGCACTGATTCCCCGGGGGATGATATGCCACTTCAGCTCAGGCCTGGGGGATATGACTATTCTGGGAGGCCCAGGCACCATTTCCTGGGAGGCAGGATGCTGCTTCAACTTAGGCACGAGGAAGGTGTGATTGCTCTGAATGGCCAAGACACTTTTTCCAGGAGAGAGGGTAGTGCTTCAGCTCCGGCCTGGGGTAGGGAGGGGTAGGTAGAGCAGCTCCCCCTCTGCTTGATCCCATGGGAAAGGGTATAACAGCTGTTTGCAGCTCAGCTTGTGGATGTTGGGCTACTAGGCTGGGGTGGTTCAGCGATGACTTAGCTTCAGGGATGAAGGGGAGCTGTGGCTACTCACCCCCTGAGTAAGACACTCTAGCTGTAGTTGCAATTCCAAGATGGTGTAGCACAGTAGCTACATGGGCCACAGAGGGTGGGGCACAGTGTCAGCTCCTCCTTTGGAGGGAGCATAGGTATGTGGACTGGAGGCAGCTCCCTCAGCTGGGCTGAGTCCTTATAAAGACTGCAGGGCACCCCACTGATGAGGTCTGTGTGTGTTCAAGGTGTTGGTGGGGGTTGCTGGGATCCTCTTGCTTACCTTCTTGCTGTAGGAAGAAGTTCCTCCTGGTTCCCAGATGATCCTGGTTTGGGGATGGGGTAAGGTCCAGCATTTCTTCCTTTCTTTATTTGACTATCCCAAGTTTCTGTGCTCACCAGGGTTTCTGTTACTTCTCTGATGCACTCCAGTGCTCTCTCTGTTTTTTGTTTGTTTGTTTTTGTTGTTTCATTAAAATGTTGCTACTCTGGCTTTCTTTGTGAAGGGGACAAGTGCTAGGAACTTCTAGTTGGCCATCCTGCTGATGTCACCATTTATTTTGCACTTGATCTTAGCCAAAAGGCCAAGAAGCAATTGTCACCACTTATTTTGAAACAATTACAGAGTCACAGGAAGTTGTGAAGAAATATCTCATGCACCCTTCACCCAGACTACCCCAATGGAAACATTTTGTGAAGCCACAGCACAGCATCAAAGCCAGAAGATTGACATCAGTACCATTTACAGAGCTTATTCTGATTCCACCAATTCTACATACATTCGTGTGTGTGTGCATGTGTGCTTATAGCTGTATGCAATTTCATCACATGTAATTTTATAAAACTGCTACCACTATCAAGATGTAGAACTATTTGGTAGCCAAAAGGTTCCCTCGTGCTGCCTCTTTATAGGCACAGCCCCCCATCCCTAACCCCTGGAAACCACTGATCTGACCTCCTTGGCTATAATTACATTGTTTCATGAATGTTATATAAATTGAATTATGCAGTGTTTATCTTTTTGAGATTGGCTTTTTCATTCACCATAATTTCCTTGAGGTCCATTCAAGATGCTGTGTGTATCATAGTTTCTTTTTATAGTTGAATAATATGCCATAGTACATGGATGAACCACAATTTGTTTAATGGCCCACCCATTGAAGGACATTTGAATAGTTTCCAATTTTTGTCTATTACAAATAAAACTGCTGTGAATATCCATGTATAGAGTTTTTAAATTGAACGTACAATTTCATTTCTTTTTAGGATAAATAGGAGTGCAATTGCTGGGTCATATGTTTAAGTATATGTTTAACTTTATAGAAAATTGTCAAAATTTTTCTGAGTGCCTCTGCCATTTTACATTCCAGCTAGCAGTATGTGACCTCCAGTTTCTCTTCATCCTTGCTCACATTTGGTATTGTGTTAGGCAGAAAAATGGCTCCCACAAAAGTCCACATCCTAATCCTCCGGACCTTGTGAAATAAGTTATGCAAGGAGAATTTTGGTTGCAGATGGAATTAAGAGTGCTAATTAGTTGACCTTAAGAAAAGATTATTCTGGATTATCTAGGTGGACCCAATATAATCACAATAATCCTTTCAATGTGGAAGAGGGAGGCAAAAGAGTGATGTGAAGTGAAAAAAACTCAACCAAGCAGCTACTGCTGGCTTTGAAGGATGATAGCCACAAGCCTCGTTAAACTCATTTTGGACTTCTGACCTCCAGAACTGTAAGATAATAAATCTGTGGTGTTTTAAGTCACAAAATTTGTAGTGATTTATTACAGTAACAGTATGAAACTATTATAGGTACTGTCAGTATTTTTTTTTTTTTTTTTTTGAGATGGAATCTCACTCTGTTGCCCAGGCTGGAGTGCAGTGGCACGATCTTGGCTCACTTTAAGCTCCACCTGCCAGATTCACGCCATTCTCCTGCCTCAGCCTCCCGAGTAGCTGGGACCACAGGTGCCTGCCACCATGGCCGGCTAATTTTTCATATTTTTAGTAGAGACAGGGTTTCACCATGTTAGCCAGGATGGACTCTTTATCTCCTGACCTCGTGATCCACCCGCCTCAGCCTCCCAAAGTGCTGGGATTACAGGCATGAGCTACCGCACCCGGCCAGTATTTTTTATTTTGACTGTTCTAACAGGTGTGTGGTGATATCTTATTGTGTGATTTAATTTGCATTTTTCCAGTGGCTAATGATGTTGAGCATCTTGTCATGTGCTTTTTGCCATATGTATATTTTCCTTGGTGAAATGTTGTGTCAAGTCTTTTGCCCATTAAATGTCAAGTTTTGAGCATTCTTTATGTATTCTAGATAAAAGTCCTTTGTTGGATATGTGATTTACAAATATTTTCTCCCGGTCTATAATTAGTTTTTTCATCCTCTTAATGTAGTCTTTTTCAGAACAATAGTTTTTAATGTTGGTGAGGTCCAGTATATCATATTTTCTTTTTATTCATAAAGCTTTGGTGTTAGGTCTAAAAATATCTTTGATTAGTCCTAGATCTCACAGTTTTCCTCCTATTTTTTCTAGAAGTTTTATAGCTTATGTTTTACATTAAGTCCATGATCCATTTTGAGTTTTTTAATAAAGTGTGAGGTTTATTTATTTATTTATTTATTTGGCTTATGAATGTCCAGTTGTTCCAGGAGCATTTGTTGAAAAAGCTATCTTTTCTCCACTAAACCACTTTTGCTCCTTCATCAAATATTAATTATTTTATTATTTAATTATTAATTAAATGTTTGTGTGGGTCTATTTCTGGGATCTCTGTTCTATTTCATTAATCTATGTGTCTGCTGTCTTCACACTATGTGCCACACTGTCTTCATTTCTGTGGCTATATAGTAAGCCTTGACATCATGAATTTTCTTCTTTTTCATACATGTTTTGGCTATTCTAGTGTCTTTCCCTTTCTATATAAATTTTAGAATAAGCTTGTCTATGTCTACAAAAAATCTTACTGAGATTTGGGTAAGAAATGCATTAAACCAGCTAGGCATGGTGGCTCATGCCTGTAATCACAGCACTTTGGGAGGCCAAGGCAGGAGGATCATTCTTGACCAGGAGTGTGAGACCATCCTGGGCAACATGGCGAAACCTTGTCTCTACAAAAAATACAAAAAATTAGGCGGGCATGATGGCAAGAGCCTGTAGTACCAGCTACTCAGGAGGCTGAGGTGGGAGGATTACTTGACCCCAGAAGGTCAAGGTCACAGTGAGCCATGATTGTGCCACTGCACTCCAGCCTGGGGGTGACAGAACAAGACCCTATCTCAAAAAAAGAAAAAAAAAAAAAGATTTTCATTAAACCTGTAAATCAACTAGGAAGAATTTTCATCTGGAAGATTGAGTCTTCCAGATTGAGTCTTCCAATCTACAACTATGGTATATTAGATCTTTTTTGATTTTGTTCATCAGCATTCTATAATATAATTTTATTATGTAGATTCAGTACAGGTTTTGTTAGATTTATAGCTAAATATTTCATGTTCTTTGGGTCAATTGTATATGTTTATATATTTTTAATATATATTTCCTCTTGTTCATTGTCAGTTTATAGAAGTGAAATAGACTTGTGTGTTGATCTTGTATCCTGTGACCTTACTAAGCTCATTAGCTCTAGTAATTTTTTTTTTTAGTTTCCTCAGGATTTTATTTTCTATGTAATTAATCATGTCACCTGCAAAGAGAACAGTTTTATGTTTTCCTTTCTACTCTTGATACCGTTTATATATTTTTATTTTCTGATTGCAGGGGCTAGAACTTCCAGTACTATGTTGGAAAAGAGTGGTCAGAGGAGATTCCCTTCACTTGTTCCAGAACTTAGAGGGAAAGCACTCAGTTTGTCACCATTAGGTACAATGCTTATAGAAGGTTTTTGATAGATGCTCTTTGTGACACTGAGGAAATTTATCTCTCTTCCTAGTGTGCTGAGAGTTGTTTTTTTGTTTTTTTGTTTTTGTTTTGTTTTGTTTGTTTTGAGACGGAGTCTCGTTCTGTAGCCAGGCTGGAGTACAGTGGTGCGATCTTGGCTCACTGCAGCCTCCACCTCCTGGGTTCAAGCAATTCTCTTGCCTCAGCCTCCCAAGTAGCTGGGACTACAAGCATGTGCCACCACGCCCAGCTAATTTTTGTAGTTTTAGTAGAGATGGTCTCGATCTCGACTTCATGATCCACCCACCTCTCTCCCAAAGTGCTGGGATTACAGGTGTGAGCCACCGTGCCAGGCCCAAGAGTTTTTTTTTTTTTTTTTAATCATAAATAGATGCTGAATTTTGTCAACTGTTTGTTCTGGATCAGTTTATATGATCATATGATTTTTTTCTTTCGCCTGTTGATACGGTGGATTATGACTGATGGATTTATTTTTTGAGACGGAGTCTCTCTGTGTCACCCAGGCTGGGGTGCAGTGGTGTGATCTCGGCTGACTGCAACCTTTGCCTCCCAGGTTCAACCGATTCTCCTGCCTCAGCTTCCCGAGTATCTGGGACTACAGGTGCACCGCCACGCCTGACTAATTTTTTGTATTTTTAGTAGAGATGGGGTTTCACCGTGTTAGCCAGGATGGTCTAGATCTCCTGACCTTGTGATCCGACCACCGTGGCCTCCCAAAGTGCTAGGATTACAGGCGTGAGTCACCACGCCTGGCCCAATTTATTTTTAAATAGTGAACTAGCCTTGCTTACCAAGAAGAAATCCCATTTAGTCTACACATTGTTGTATTCAATGTGTTAGTATTTTGTTGAAGTTTTTTTGTGTGTCAAAGTTCATGAGAGAGTGTGTAATTTCCTTGTTTTATGCTCTTTTTTTTTTTCTTTCTTTTTTTTTTTTTTTTTTTTTTTTTTTAAATCGAGTGCTGCTGCCCTAATTATTTTATTTCTTTTTTTTTTTTTAAATTTATTTATTATTATTATACTTTAAGTTGTAGGGTACATGTGCATAACATGCAGGTTTGTTATATGTATGCCTTGTGCCATGTTAGTCTGCTGCCAGTAACTCGTCGTTTACATCAGGTATAGCTTCCCAATTACAATCCCTCCCCTCCCCCTCATGATAGGCCCGATTGGTAGGTAGACTGCACCCTGAGTCAAGTGATCTCGTTGTTCGGTTCCACCTATGAGGTAGGGAGCAATAAAGTGTTTGGTTTTGTTCTTGTGATAGTTTGCTAAGAATGATGGTTTCAGCTGCATCCATGTCCCTAGGGACGCGGCTCTCATCCTTTTTATGGCTGCATAGTATTCCATGGTGTATATGTGCCACATTTTTCTTAATCAATCTGTCACTGATGGACATTTAGGTTGATTCCAGTCTTTGCTATTATTGTGAATGGTGCAATAAACATGCGTGCATGTGTCTTTATAGCAGCATAATTTATAATCCTTTAGGTATATCCCAATGTGGGATGGCTGGGTCATATGTTTATCCTAGTTCTAGATCATGAGGAATCGCCATACTGTTTTCCATAATGGTTGAACTAGTTTTGTCCACCAACAGTGTAAAAGTGTTCCTATTTCTCCAGCATCCTCTCCAGCACCTGTTGTTTCCTGACTTTTGTAATTAGCCATTCTAACTGGTGTGAGATGGTATCTCATTGTGGTTTTGATTTGCATTTTCTCTGATGGCCAATTGATGATGAGCATTTTTCATATATGTCTGTTGGCTGTATGAATGTCTTCTTTGAGAACTGTCTGTTCATATCCTTTGCCCACTTTTGATGGGGGTTGTTTGTTTTTCTTGTAAATTTGTTTGAGTTCTTTGTAGGTTCTGGATATTAGCCCTTTGTCCAGATGAGTAGATTGCAAAATTTTTCTCCATTCTGTAGGTTGCCTGTTCCTCTGATGGTAGTTTCTTTTGCTGTGCAGAAGCTCTTTTAGTTTAATTAGATCCCATTTGTCAATTTTAGCTTTTTGCTGCCGTTGCTTTTGGTGTTTTTAGACATGAAGTCTTTGCCCATGCCTATGTCTAGATATTAATTTTCACCTAGGTTTTCCTCTAAGGATTTTTTATGGTATTAGGTCTAACATTTAGTCTCCTAATCCATCTTGAATTAATTTCATTATAAGGAGTAAGAAGGAAAGGATCCAGTTTCAGCTTTCTACTTGCTTGGCTAGCCAATTTTTCCAACACCATTTATTAAATAGGGAATCCTTTCCCCATTTCTTGTTTTCTCGGGTTTGTCAAAGAGATCAGTGGCTGTAGATGTGTGGTATTATTTCTGAGGACTCTGTTCTGTTCCGGTGGTCTATATCTCTGTTTTGGTACCAGTACCATGCTGTTTTGGTTACTGTAGCCTTGTAGTGGATTTGAAGTCAGGTAGCGTGATGCCTCCAGCTTTGTTCTTTTGACTTAGGATTGTCTTGGAATCGCGGGCTCTTTTTGGTTCCATATGAACTTTAAAGCAGTTTTTCCAATTCATTGAAGAAACTCATTGGTAGCTTGATGGGGATGGCATTGAATCTATAAATTACCTTGAGCAGTATGGCCATTTTCACGATATTGATTCTTCTATCCATGAGCATGGTATGTTCTTCCATTTGTTTGTGTCCTCACTTTTATTTCACTGAGCAATGGTTTGTAGTTCTCCTTAAGAAGGGTCCTTTACATCCCTTGTAAGTTGGATTCTTAGGTATTTTATTCTCTTTGAAGCAATTGTGAATGGAAGTTCATTCATGATTTGGCTCTAATGTTTGTCTGTTATTGGTGTGTATAAGAATGGCACGTTTTGCACATTAATTTTTTGTATCCTGAGACTTTGGAAGTTCTTATCAGCTTAAGAGATTTTGGGCTCAAGACAATGGGGTTTTCTAAATACCTGTCCATGTCATCTGCAAGCAGGGACAATTTGACTGTTCTTTTCCTAACTGAATACCCCTGATTTCTTTCTCTGCCCTAGTACCCTAGCAGAACTTCCAACACTATGTTGAATAGGGTGGTGAGAGGGCATCTATCTTTAATGCCAGTTTTCAAAGAATTTTCAGTTTTGCCCATTCCAGTATGATATTGGCTGTGGGTTTTGTCATAAATAGCTCTTATTATTTTTTATATTATGTAGAATTTATTGGTGTTTTTTAGCATGAAAGGGCTGTTGAATTTTGTCCAAAAAGCCTTTTCTGCATCTATTGAGATAATCATGTGGTTCTTGTCTTTGGTTCTGTTTATATGCTGGATTATGTTTATTGATTTGCGAATGTTGAACCAGCCTCCCAGGGATGAAGCCCACTTGATCATGGTGGATAAGCTTTGATGTGTTGTTGAATCCGGTTTGCCGTACAGTGAGGATTTTTGCATGATACATCAGGGATATTGGTCCTAAAAATTCTCTTTTTGTTGTGTGTGTCTCTGCCGAGCTTTGAGTATCAGGATGATGTTGGCCTCATAAAATGAGTTAGGGAGGATTCCCTCTTTTTCTATTGATTGGAATAGTTTCAAGAAGGAATGGTACCAACTCCTCCTGCCTCTAATTGTCAGCACAATGAATCCATCTGGTCCTGGACTTTTTGGTTGGTAGGCTATTAATTATTGCCTCAATTTCAGAGCCTACTATTGGTCTATTCAGAGATTTAAACTTCTTCCTGAACGTCTTGGAAGAGTGTAAATTAATCCGGAAATTATCCATTTCTTCCTAGGTTTTTCCAGTTTATTTAGCGTGAGGTGTTCTGGTATTCTCTGATGGTAGTTTGTATTTCTGTGGGGTCCGGTGGTGATATCCCTTTATCATTTTTTAATTAGATAGATTTGATTCTTCTCTCTTTTCTTCTTTATTAGTCTTGCTAGTGGTCTGTCAATTTTGTTGATCTTTCAAAATAACTCCTGGATTCATTGATTTTTAGGAGGGTTTTTGTCTCTATCTCCTTCAGTTCTGCTCTGATGTAGATTTATTTCTTGCCTTCTGCTAGCTTTGGAATGTGTTTTGCTCTTGCTTCTCTAGTTCTTTTAATTGCGATGTTAGAGTGTCAATTTTGATCTTTCCTGCTTTCTCTTGTGGGCATTTAGTGCTATAAATTTCCCTCTGCACACACTGCTTTAAATGTGTCCCAGAGATTCTGGTATGTTATCTTTGTTCTCATTGGTTTCAAAAGGCGTCTTTATTTCTGCCTTCATTTTGTTATGTGCAGTAGTCATTCAGGAGCAGGTTGTTCCGGTTTCCACATGTAGTTGAGCGGTTTTGATTGAGTTTCTTAGTCCTGAGTTCTAGTTTGATTGCACTGTGCTCTGAGAGACAGTTTATAATTTCTGTTCTTGTGTACATTTTGCTGAGTGCTTGCGCTTCAATTATATGGTCAATTTTGGAGTAAATTACGATGTGGTGCTGAAGAATGTATATTCTGTTGATTTGGGGTGGAGAGTTCTATAGATGTCTATTAGGTCTGCTTGCTGCAGAGATAGAGTTCAATTCCCTGGACATCCTTGTTAACTTTCTGTCTAGTTGATCTGTCTAATGTTGACAGTGGAGTGTTGAAGTCTCCCATTATTATTGTATGGGGTCTAAGTCTCTTTGTAAGTCTCCTAAGGACTTTGTTTTATGAATCTGGGTGCTCCTGTATTGGGTGCATATATATTTAAATAGTTAGCTCTTCCTGTTGAATTGATCCTTGACCATTATGTAATGGCCTTCTTTGTCTCTTTGATCTTTGTGGTTTTAAAGTCTGTTTATCAGAGACTGGAGTTTGGCCCTTTTTGTTCTCCATTTTAGCAGTAAGATATTTACTCCATCACTTTATTTTTGAGCCTATGTATGTCTGCGTGTGAGATGGGTCTCTAGAATACAACGAACTGATGGAGTCTTGACTCTTTATCAGTTTGCCAGTGTGTCTTTTCATTTCGGGCATTTAGTCCATTTACATTTAAGGTTAAGATTGTTATGTGTAGACAGTCCTGCCATTATGATATTAACTGGTTATTTTGCTCATTAAGTTGATGCAGTTTCTTCCTAGCCTCGATGAGGTCTTTACATTTTGGCATAACTTGCAATGGCTGGTACCGGTTGTTCCATACCCATGTTGGTCTTCAGGGTCTCTTGTGAGCAGCAGGCCTAGTGGTGATAAAATCTCTAAGCATTTTGCTTATCTGTAAGTTACATTTCTCCTTCACTTATGAAACTTAGTTTGGCTGGATATGAAATTCTGGGTTTAAAATTCTTTTCTTTGAAATGTTGAATATTATTTACTCTCTTCTGGCTTGTAGAGTTTCTGCCGAGATCTGCTGTGAGTCTGATGGGCTTCCTTTGTGAGTGGCAGGCCTTTTCTCTCAAAGCTTACCCTTAGAGATTTTCCTTCATTTCAACTTTGGTGAATCTGGCAATTATGTGTCTTGGAGTTGCTTATCTTCACCGAGGGAGTATCTTTGTGGCGTTCTCATGTATTTCCCCTGGATTTGGAATGTTGGCCTGCCCTACTAGGTTGGGGAAGTTCTCCTGGATGATGTCGCGAGGAGGAGGTGTTTTCCAACTTTTAGCAATTTCCCCCTCACTTTCCAGGCACCCACAATCAAGCGTAGATTTGGTCTTTTTTACATAATCCCATACTTCTTGCAGGCTTTGTTCATTTCTTTGTTTGTGTAATTTCCTTGTTTTATGCTCTTTTTTTTTTCTTTTGAGATGAGGTCTCACTTTGTTACCAAGACTGGAGTGCAGTGGTGCAAACATGGCTCACTGCAGCCTTGACCTCCTGGGCTCAAGTGATCCTCCTGCCTCAGCAACCCCGCAAGTAGCTGGGACTACAGGCACACACCACCACACCTAGCTAATTTTTGTATTTTTTGTAGAGACAGGGTTTCGCCATGTTGCCCAAGCTGGTCTTGAACTCCTGGTCTCAAACAATCTGCCTGCCTCAACCTTCCAAAGTGCCGGGATTATAGGCATGAGTTACCATGCCCAGCCTATGCTATCTTTTTTTTTTTTTTTTGGTTTGATATCAGGGTAATCCTGGCCTCATCTGTTCTAATAGCCCCTGTTTCACTCCTGATATTGGTAATTTGTGTCTTCTCTCTTTTTATCTTTATCAGTCTTGCTCTAGGTTTATAAATTTTGTTGATTTTTTGAAGACTTTGGTTTTCTTTGTTTTATTAATTTTCCTTATAGTTTTCCTGTTTTCAATTTCATTGATTTCTGCTCTTATTATTTGTAGTTCCTTCTTTCTGTTTGCTTGGGGTTTATTTTGTTCTTCTTTTTCTAGTTTTTTGAGGCAGCAACTGAGATTATTGATTTGAGACATTTCTTCTTTTCTAATGAAGTGCAGTGCTATGAATTTCCCTCTCAACACTGTTTTAACTGCATAAAACAAATTTTGATTTTTTCCATTGATCACTAAGTATCTTTTAATTTTCTTTGGGATTATCTCTTTGACCCATGGATTGATTATCAGAAGTGTATTTTTAATTTCCAAGCAAGTGTTTGGAGGTTTTTCTGTTGTTTTCTCTTATTGATGTCTATTTTAATTCTATTATTGTCAGAGTGCATACTCTATGTGATTTCAGTTCTTTAAATTTAAGGTTTGTTTTATGACCCAGGATATGGTCTATCTTAGTGAGTGTCAAGGGACACTTAAAAAGAATGTGTATTCATCTCTTGTTAGGTGGAGGAAGTGTTCTATAAATATTAATTAGATCCTGTTGGTTAATGATGTTGTTTAGTTCTTCTATATCTTTGTTCATTCTTTATTTATTAGTTTTATCAACTGCTGAGAGTGGGGTTCTTGAAGTCCCCAACTATAATTGTTGTTATGGTTTGCATGTTTGTGTCCCCTCCAAAATTTATGTTGGAGCTTAAACCCCAATGTGATAATATTAAGAAGAAGAGCCTTTGGGAGGTGATTGCATCATGAGGGCAAATCCCTCATGAATGGAATTAGCAACTTTATAAAAGGACCAGAGGAAACTAGATAGGCCCTTTTTGTCCTACTGCCCTTTGCCATGTGAGAACACAGCATTTGCCCCTTCTGCCATGTGAGAATGCAAAAAGAAACCCCTCACCAGACACCTGATGCCAGTGCTTGGATCTTGGGCTTCCCAGCCTTTAGAACTGTAATAAATAAATTTCTTTTGTTTATAAATTACCCAGAATGAGTTTTTATTATACCAGCACAAATGGACTAAGACAATTGTGGAGTTGCTTATTTCTCCTTTCAGCTATACCAGTTTCAATTTATGTATTTTGAAGCTCTATTATTTGGTGCATATACATTTAGTATTGCTATACCTTCTTGGTGGATTGATCTTGTTATCATTAAATAACATCTGTTTACCCGATGGCCAAGATGGCTGACTAGAAGCAGCTAGTGTGTGTTGCTCTTATGGAGAGGAATGGAAGGGGCAAGTAAATACAACACCTTCAACTGAAACATCCAGGTACATGCATTGGGACTAATCAAGGAAACCACTCAACCAATGGAGAATGGAGAAAAGCAATGCAGGATAATGGCCCACTGGGGAGTGACATGGAGTTGGGGGAACCTCCCCAACCTAGGGAAGCAGTTAGTGAATATGCAACCCTGGGAACCCACACTTCTCCCATGGATCTTTCCAACCCTGGAGTCAGGAGGTCCCCTCATGAACTCACTCCACCAGGGCCTTCAGTCTGACACACAGAGCTACATGGAATCTCAGCAGAGCAGCCACTCAGGCACATGCAGAGACCCTGGGAACCTTAGATATCTGGATTTTCTGGGCTCCCCAGCAAAAGCAGCTGCAATTCCAGCAAAATGGGAGGTTAGACTCCCATACATATCCCTAGGAAAGGGTCTAAATCCAGGGAGCTGAGCAATGACAGTCTGCAGGCCCCATTTCCACCATTTCCATGGCACTTCACAGGATAAGACCCACTGGCTTAGGACTCCAGCCAGCCACCTATAGCAGTGTTACACCTCCCTAAGATGGAGCTCCCAGGGGGAGGGGGAGTCCGCCATCTTTGCTGTTTGGCCAACTTAGCCATTCTAGCCTTCAGACTTTGGAGGGTCCAAGGCAACTGTGGGCTAAAGCAGATCCCCAGCACAGCACAGTGGCTCTATGAAAACATGCCAGACTGCTTTTTTAAAACAGGTCCCTGATCCCATCCTCACTGGAGTCTCCAGCTCCCATCCTCACTGGGGTCTCCAGCTATCCTCACCAGTGTCCCTTGGCTATCAGAGGTTTCCAACCTCCCTGAGATGGAGCTCCCAGAGGGAGGGGCAGGCCTCCATCTTTGCTGTTTGGGTGACTTAGCCATTCTGCCCTTTGGGCTTTGGAGAGTGCAAGGTGACTGGGGGCTGAAGTGGATTCCCAGCACAGCACAGCTGCTCTATGAAGACATGGCCAGACTGCTTTTTAAAGCTGGTCTTTGATCCCATTCCTCCTCACTGGGTGGGTTTCCCAACCAGGGTCTCCAGCCACCTCCAACAGGTGTGTTTGGGCTGACAAGTCCATACCTGTCTGAAACAGAGCTTCCAGAAGGAGGGGCAGGCTGCCATCTTTGCTGTTTCACAGCCTTCACCGTTGATACTAGAAAATCTGAGGTACCTAGGGACTGGAGCAGACCTCCAGTGTATTGCTTTTCCTATGGAAAAGTGGCCAGACTGTTACGTGGATGCTTGTTCCCACAGCTCCTCACTGGGCAGGTCCTCAAGGCCTGGGCCTCTAGCCACCCCTTGCTGGGGCTATCAAATCAGTGGAAGCTCTGCAATTTCCTAGACAGAGGCCCCGGGGCAACTGAAAGCCTCTCTGCCACTGCCTCTGTAGTGGAACTGCCCTTGCCACCCCCAAACTAACTAAAGAGTAAAGACCATAAGTGCTTTATCCACACCTCTAACAAGGTACAGTTGACCCAAGGAGAAGAGGCCAGTCTGTCTCCCATGGGTTCCACCTCCCCACCTCCACTCATCACCAGACAGGGAACCCCCAACTTGGGACCATAGCACAGACCCTCCATACTGGGATGATTGCACTGAGTGACTGCTGACCTGCATCTCTCTGGGGTGGAGTCCCCAGGAAACAAGCAAAAGACCCTTGGCCACAACCACTACTAAGATCCCTTCCTCTGCTGCCTCCAAGTAGGGGGAAGAACATAAATGCTGAGATTGCCCCAGAGCTGCAGCAGGCAGCCCAGGAGTGCCAAGCCATGATCCAGCACTCAGAGGGGAGAGGAACCCATGCTTTCAGAGCATTGAAACTATGAGGAAACAGGGGAGCCACACAACCCAGCAAGTGTCTACCAACTGAGCAGTACACCTAAGCACCATCTACTGGATCACACCAAAGCTTCAACACCAAAATACCTCACTAACATACCTCCTGTGAAACCAAGAACAAGAAGTCAGCTTCAAATAACGACCCTGCACAAAGCCTCGGCCCTGTGAAAATATCCAGAAAAGAAGTCTATTGACTACTCAATCTACACTACAGCTAAAAGAACACCCACACATAGAGATGAGAAAGAACCAATGCAAGAACTGTGGCAACTCAAATGGCCAGAGTGTCATATGTCCTCCAAACAACTGCACCAGGTCTTCAACATGAGTTCTTAGCCAGGCTGAGCTGGCTGAAATGGCAGAAATATAGTTCAGAATATGGCTAGGAATGAAGATCATTGAGATTCAAGAGAACGGCAAAACCCAATCCAAGGAAACTAAGAATCACAATAAAATGATACAGGAGCTGAAGGATGAAATAGATAGGAATGTAACGCATGACAGAACTGAAAAAACACAAGAATTTCGCAACGCAACCACAAGTATTAACAGCAGAATAGACCAAACTGAAGAAAGAATCTCAGAACTCAAAGAATAGCTGTCTGAAATAAGATAGACAAAAATAAACAGGAATGAAGGGGAATGAACAAAACCTCCAAAAAGCATGGGATTATGTAAAGAGGCCAAATCTATGAATCATTGGCATCCCTGAAAGGGAGGAGGAGAAAGCAAACAACTTGGAAAACATATTTCAAGATATCACCCATGACAATGTCCCCAACCTTGATTGAGATGTCAACAGTCAAATTCAGGAAATACAGGAAACTTGCAAGATTCTACACAAGAACATCATGCCAAGACACATAATCATCAGATTTTCCAAGGTCAAAATGAAAGAATGCTGAGGGCAGCTAGAGAGAAGGGGCAGGTCACCCACAAAGGGAACCCCATCAGGCTAACAGTGGACCTCTTAGCTGAATCCCTACAAGCCAGAAAAGATTGGGGGCCTATATTCAACATTCTTAAAGAAAAACATCTTCAACCAAGAATTTCATATCCAGCCAAACTAAACTTCCTAAGCAAAGGAGAAATAAGATTCTTTCAGATAAGCAAATGTTGAAGGGATTAATTACCAGCAGACCTTCCTTATAAGAGAACTTGAAAGGAGCACCATATATAGAATGGAAAGACCACTACCAGCCAATACAAAAACACACTTAAATACACAGACCAGTGACAGTATAAAGCAACCACACAAACAAGCCAGCATAACAGCCAGCTAATAACACAATGACAGGATCAAATCCACACATATCAATACCAACCTTAAATGTAAATGGACTAAATGTCCGACTTCTCTTAAAAGGCACAGAGTGGCAAGCTGGATAAAAAAGCAAGACCCAATGGAATGCTGTCTTCAAGAGGTCTATACCACACGTAATGACTCCCATAGGCTCAAAATAAAGGGATGGAGTAAATTCTACCAAGCACATAGAAAACAGAAAAAAGCAGGGGTTGCAATCCAAATTTCAGACAAAACAGACTAAACCAACAAAGATCAAAAAAGACAAAGAAGGGCATTACATAATGATAAAGGGTTCAATTAACTAAGAAGACGTAACTATCCTAAATGTATATGCACCCAACATAGGAGCACATAGATTCATGAAGCAATTTCTTAAGACCTCCAGAGACATAGACTCCCACACAATAATAGTGGGAGACTTCAACACTCCACTGACAGTATTAGACACATCATCGAAGCAGAAAATTAACAAAGATATTCAGGACGTAAACTTAACATTGGACCAAATGGATCTGATAGACTTCTGCAGAACTCTACACACACACACACACACACACACACACACACACCACACCACACCACACCACAACAGGGCCAAGTGTGGTGGCTCACGCCTGTAATCCCAGCACTTTGGGAGGCCAAGGTGGGTGGATCACGAGGTCAGGAGTTCAAGACTGGCCTGGCCGAGATGATGAAACCCAGTCTCTACTAAAAATACAAAAATTAGCCGGGCGTGGTGGCAGGTGCCTGTAATCTCAGCTACTTGGGAGGCTGAGGCAGCGAATTGCTTGAACCCGGGAGGTGGAGGTTGCAGTGAGCCGAGATCACACCACTGCACTCCAGCCTGGCGACAGAGCAAGACTCCATCTCAAAAAACAAAACAAAACACACACACAACAGGATAGATATTCTCATTTCTACATGACACGTACTCTAAAATTAACCACATAATTGGACATAAAACAATCCTCAGCAAATGCAAAATAACTGAAATCATACCAAACACACCCTCAGACTACAGCACAATAAAAATAGAAGTCAAGACTAAGAAAATCTCTCAAAACCATGCAATTACATGATTACATGGAAATTAAACAATATGCTCCTGAATGACTCCTGAAACTAATGAGAACAAAGATACAACATACCAGAATCTCTGGGACACAGCTAAGGCAGTATTAAGAGGGAAATTTGTAGCACTAAATGCCTGCATCCAAAAGTTAGAAAGATCTCAAATCTCAGATTAACAACCTAGTATCACAACTGAAAGGAGTAGAGAAGCAAAAACAAATCAACCCCAAAGCTAGCAGAAGACAAGAAATAACCAAAATCAGAGCTGAGCTGAAGAAAATTGGGATATGAAAGCCATTCAAAAAATCAAAGAATCCAGGAGTTGGTTTTTTCAAAAAATTAATAAGATAGGCCACTGCTAGACTAATAAAGAAGAAAAGAAAAGAGAGCAGATCCAAATAAACACAACTAGAAATGATGAAGGGGATATTACCACTGACCCTACAGAAATAAAAACCTTCAGAAACTACTAGGAACACCTCTGTGCACACAAACCAGAAAATCTAGAAGAGATGAATAAATTCCTAGACTCATACACCCTCCCAAGACTGAACCAGGAAGAAGTTGATTCCCTGAACAGACCAATAACAAACTCTGAAATTGAATCAGTAATAAATAGCCTACTAACTAAAAAAATCCCAGGACCAGATGAATTCACAGCTGAATTCTACCAGATGTATAAAGAAGAGCTGGTACCACTCCTACTGATACTATTCCAAAAAATTGAGAGGGAGGGACTTCTCCTCAACTCATTCTATAAGACCAGCATCATCCTGATACCAAAACCTGGTAGAGACACAACAAAAAAAGAAAACTTCAGGCCAATATCCTTGATGAACATTGATGCAAAAATCTTCAACAAAACACTTGGAAACCAGCCAGGCGCGGTGCCTCATGCCTGTAATCCCAGCACTTTGGAAGGCCAAGGTGGTCGGATCACCTGAGGTCAGGAGTTTCAGACCAGCCTGGCCAACATGGCGAAACCCCATCTCTACTAAAAATACAAAAATTAGCCGGGCGTGCTGGTGGGTGCGTGTAATCCCAGCTACTCGGGAGGCTGAGGCAGGAGAATCACTTGAATTCAGGAAGCGGAGGTTGCAGTGAGCCAAGATCGCACCACTGACTCCAGCCTGGGCAACAGAGTAAGATGCCACCTCCAAAACAAAACAAAACAAAACAAAAAAACACTTGGAAACAAAATGCAGCAACACGTCAAAAAGCTAATCCACCACAATCAAGTAGGCTTGATTCCCAGGATGCAAGATTGATTCAACATACATAAATCAATAAGTGTCATTCATCACATAAATAGCACTAAAGTCAAAAACCACATGATTATCTCAATAGATGCAGAAAAGGCTTTTGATAAAATTCAATATCCATTCATGTTAAAAGCTCTCAATAAACTAGGTATTGAAGAAACATACCTCAAAATAATAAGAACGATCTGTGAGAAACCCACAGCCAACATCGTACTGAATGGGCAAAAGCTGGAAGCATTCCCCTTGAAAACCGGCATAAGAGGATGCCCTCTCTCACCACTTCTATTCAACATAGTGTTGAAAGTCCTAGACACAGTAATCAGGCAAGAGAAAGAAAGGCATCGAAATAGGAAGAGAGGAAGTCAAACTATTCATGATTGCAGATGACATGATTCTGTATCTAGAATGTGCTGCTGGATTTGGTTTGCAAGTATTTCTTTATCTAGAAAACCCCATAGTCTCAGCCCTAAAGCTCCTTCAGCTGATAAACAACTTTAGCAAAGTTTCAGGATACAAAATCAACATACAAAAATCACTAGCATTCCTATACAGCAGTAACAGCCAAGACAAGAGCCAAATCAGGAAAGCAAACCCATTCACAATTGCCACAAAAAGAATAAAATACCTAGGAATACAGCTGATTGGGGAGGTGAAAGATCTCTGCAATGAGAATTACAAAGCACTACTCAAAGAAATCAGAGAATATACACAAATGGAAAAACATCCCATGCTCATGGATAGGAAGAATTGGTATCATTAAAATGGCCATACTGCCAAAAGCAATTTACAGACTCAATGCTATTTCTGTCAGACTACCAATGACATTCTCACAGAACTAGAAAAAAGTATTTTAGAATTCATATGGAGCCCAAAAAGAGCCTGAATAGCCAAGGCAATCTTAAGCAAAAAGAAAAAAGCTGGAGACATCACTTTACCCAACTTCAAACTATACTACAGATTACTGTAACCAAAAAAGCATGGTACTGGTACAAAAACAGATGCATAGACCAATGGAACAGAATAGAGAGCCCAGGAATAAGGCTGCACATCTAAGACCATCTGATCTTCGACAAAGCTGACAAAAACAAGCAATGGGGAAAAAACTCCTGATTCAATAAATGGTGCTGGGATAACTGGCTAGCCATATGCAGAAGACTGAAGCTGGACCCCTTCCTTACACCATAGTCAAAATGCAACTCAAGATGGGTTAAAGACATAAATGTAAAACTCAAAACTATGAAAATCCTGGAAGACAACCTAGGCAATATCATCCTGGATATAAGAACAGGAAAAGCTTTCATGAGAAAGACAACAAAAGCAATTGCAACAAAAACAAAAATTGACAAATGGGATCTAATTAAATTTAAGAGTTTCTGCAAAGCAAAGGTAATTATCAACAGAATAGACAGAATGGGGGAAAATATTTGCAAACTATGCATCTGACAATGGTCTAATAACCAGCATCTGTAAGGAACATCAACAAATTTACAAGAGAAAAACAACCCCATAAAAAGTGGGCAAAGGACAAAACAGACACTTTTCAAAAGAAGGAATAGATGCAGCCAATAATCACATGGAAAAAGCTCAATATCACTGATGATCAGCGAAATGCAAACCAAAACCACAACGAGATATCATCTCACACCAGACAGAATGGCTATCATTAAAAAACAAAAAACAAAACAGATGCTGGTGAGGTTGTGGAGAAAAGGGAACAGTTGAACACTGTCAGTGGGAGTGTAAATTAGTTCAACCATTGTGGAAAGCAGTGTGGTGATTCCTCAAAGAGGTAAAAGCTGAACTACCATTTGACCCAGCAATTCCATTACTGAGTATATGCTCAGAGGAAAAGGAATCATTCTACCATAAATATACGTGCATGCAAATGTTCACTGCAGCACTATTCATAATAGCAAAGACATGGAATCAACCTAAATGCCCATTAATGACAGATTGGATAAATGTGGTACATATATGCCACGGAATACTATGCAGCCATAAAAGAGAATGAGCTCGTGTCTTTGTAGGAACATGGTTGGAAATGGAGGCTATATCCTTAGCAAACTAATGCAGGAACAGAAAACCAAATACTATATATTCTCACTTATAAGTAGGAGCTGAATGATGAGAACTCATGAACACAAAGAAGGGAACAACAGACACTGGGGTCTACTTGACACCAGGGAGGGTGGGAGGAGGGAGAGGAGCATAAAAAAATAACTATTGGGTACCTGGGTGATGAAATAATCTCTACAACAAACCCCCATGACTTGAGTTTACCTATATAATAAACCTTCACAGGTACCCCCAACCTAAAAGTGAAAAAAAAAAAAATCCATCTTCATCCCTAGTAATTTTATTTGCCATGAGGAAATTTCTTTCTACTTTCTCTCATGTTAATATAATTATTCCATCTATATTAATAAAATTTTTAAATTTTATTTTTGATTAATATTTTTTCAGTATACCTTTTTTCATTCTTTTATTAATTTCAGTGTATCTATTTTAAAGTAAATTTTTGGTAGATGACATATAGTTAGATCATTTTAAAAAATCCATTCTGCCAACCTCTGTCTTTTAATCAGTGCATTTGACAATATACATTTAAAATAATTACTGGTATGTTAGGCATTTATACTGTCATTTTAGTATTTGTTTTCTATTTATTCCCTTTGCTTCTCATTCCTCTGTTTCTTTTTTCTCACCTTTCTGTAGATTTCTTTAATCTTTTAAACATTTTAATTTAAATTTATTTGTGATTTTTTGGTATATTGCTTTGTATATTTTTGGTATATTGCTTTGTATAATTTTTTGGTATATTGCTTCGTATATATTTTCTTAGCAGTTGCTCTGGGTATTATTATCGTATACATATACAACTTGTCACAGTCTGCTGGTGTCAGCATTTTCTCACTTTGAGTGAGTGCAGAAACCTTACTTTCATTAAGGTTCCTTTCACATTTATTTTTTACTTTTTATGTTTTAGAGACAGAGTCTCACTCTGTTGCCCTGGCTGGAGTCAATCATAGCTCATTGTAACTTCAAACTCCTGGGCTCAAGTGATCCTCCTCCCTCAGCCACCTGAGTAACTAGGACTACAGTTGTGTGCAACCACACCCAGCTAATTTCTTAATTTTTATTTTTGTAGAGAGGAGGTCTGACTATATTGTCCGTGCTGGTCTTGAACTCCTGGCCTCAAGTGATCCTCCTACCTCAGCCTCCTAAGGCACTAGGATTACAGGCAGGAACCACTATACCTGGCCTATCATCTCAAAATTTGAAACATAATTATCTTAAGTATTTTCCGTACATTGAGGAGCCACATCAGATGATACTAGAATTTTTGCTTTAGCCATAAAATATTAAAGAAATTGATAAAGTAAAGAATAGTCTATTATATTTACCTTTATTTTTATTCTTTTCATTGTTTACCTTTCTTTGATGAAAATTCTAGCCACCTTCTGTTATACTTTCCTTTCTGTTTGGAGAGCTTCCTTTAGCTTTTTCAGCTCCACTCACAATGAGCAGAACTTTTTTTTTGGAGACAGAGTCTCAATCTGTCAACCATGCAGTGGTGTGATCTCAGCTCACTGCAACCTCTGCCTCTCAGGTTCAAGCGATTCTCCTGCCTTATCCTTCTGAGTAGCTGGGAGTACAGGCATGCACTGGCTAACTTTTGTATTTTTTAGTAGAGACAGGGTTTTGCCATGTTGGTCAGGCTGGTCTTGAAGTCCTGACCTCAAGTGATCCGCCTGCCCCAGCTGGGATTACAGGCTTGAGCCACTCCACCTGGTCCCTTTAGCCGTTCTTTAAGGATAGTTCAGCTAGCAACAAATTCTCTTAGTTTTTCATCAGGGAATGTCTTTATTTCCCCTGAATTCCTACAGGAGAATTTCACTGGATATGGAGTTTGCAGTTGACAGGTTTTTTCTTTCAGCACATTGTGCCACTCGCTTCTGACTGCCGAGGTTTCAGGGGAAAATCTACTGTCATTTGATTTAGTGTTTCTCTATTGGTAATATGTCATTTTTCTATCTGCTTTTAAGATTTTTTTCTTTGTCTTTAGTTTTCAGAAGTTTAATCATTATGTATCTTGGTGTAGGTCAATTTGGAATTTTCCTATTTGGGATATTCTCACCTTCTTAAATCTATAGATTTATATCTTTTGTTAATATTGGGATGTTTTCAGACATTATTTCCTTGATTATTTTTTCAGCCCCACATTTCTTCTTCCCTCCTTCTGGGACTATGATGACATGAATGTTGGATCTTCTGTTTTGTCTGATAGATCCCTGAGACTCTTTTTTTTTTTTTTTTGAAACATAGTCTTGCTCTGTCACCCAGGCTGGGGTGCAGTGGCATGATCTTGGCCAACTGCCACCTCTGCCTCCCAGGTTCAAGTGATTCTCCTGCTTCAGCCACCTGAGTTGCTTGGATTACAGGCATGTGCCACTATGCCTGGCTAAATTTTGTGTTTTTAGTAGAGATGGGATTTCACCATGTTGACCAGGCTGGTCTCAAACTCCTGACCTCAAATGATCCACCCTACCTTGGCCTCCCAAAGTGTTGGGATTACAGGTGTAAGCCACCGTGCCTGGTCAATTATGTTTATTTTTTTTCCAGTATGTTTTCTCTCTGTTGTTCAGAATGAATAAATTCTATTGATCTGTCTTCAAGTTTACTATTCTATTCTCTATCATCTCCGTTCTACTATTGAATCCATTTAGCAAATTTTTGAATTTGGTTAGTTTATTTTGAGTTCCATAATTCTCATTTGTTTATTAAAAATGAACTTGTAAAACTTCCTTTTTGAGATTTTCTATTTCTACGTTTGTTTCAAGAGAATTTGTAATTGCTTGTTGAAACATTTTTATGATGACTGCTTTAAAATTCTTGTCAGATAATTCCAACATCTGATTCATCTTGGCATTGGCATCAGTTGGTTGTTGTTCTCATTCAAATTGCGGTTTTCTTGGTTCTTGGTGTGATGAGTAATTTTAGATTATATCCTGGACATTTTGGTTATATTAGAAGACTCTTACCACTATTTAGGTCTTCTATTTTAGCAGGCAGTCACCCTTTTTAGGTTTAGCGTCTAGGTCTGGCCTACTTCTGTGGGTTGTAGTCCCAATGACAGTTTAATTTTCATAGCCCTTGCAATACTATTCTGGTGGTTGTGCCTGTGTGGGTGGAAGATGCTTCCACTGGGGCCTGGTGCTTCTTTTGGCACTTGGTGGAGGGCAGGAGACACAGGCTTCACTGATACTGCCCTGTGGATGAATTGACCCTCACTTCAGTGTCCTGCTTGTGGAGCACAGAACCCTAGCACTGCCTCCTTTCCCATTCCCCAGTCCTTTGGCCAGAGAGGACAGCTCTGCTTATTTGTTTTGTCGATGCCTCTTGGAAGTTCAGGCTGCAGGGCTCTCTGTGCCCATTGTGGGGAATGTGGGAGATAAAAAGATATCCCAAGAGCCTCACCACCACGTTGTTTTCAAGTCCCAAGGCTTCTAGCCAGTCTGCCACCTTCTTTCCAGCTTTTGGGGACCCTTTGTAGTATCTGTTGAATTATGTCCACAGAGGGAGGATGTGGGAAAAGTGAGTCTATACCATCTTGTTCTGGAACTGGAAGTCCATTTCTGGGAGATTTTACCATCTTAATATTTTTTTCTATAAAACCAGGCAACATCACGGCCCCTAAGATGGCAGTTTTGTTCATTGGTAGTCCACACAAAAGGTAGCAGGGCTTTAGGCTACCAGAAGGTTCTGGTCATTGTGAGGGGTGGTGAGAAGGCAAGCAAAGAAGAGCTGGGAGGTGGAAAGAAAAACGAGATAACGTGAGGAAGTGGTCCAGGGGACCACATGGCTATCAAGAGCCCACTGTGAGCTTATGGGAAATAGGGACCCCTGGCCCCACAGATCCCTCTGTCTGATGGGCCACAAAGTGCCAGGGGCTGTTGCAGCACAGCATGGAAAGTACAAAGGCTCTCAAGTGTTGGGGACAGAGGGATGAGGAAAAGAAAATAGGATGCGGCAAGGAGAGGAGGAAAGGCTGAGTCGGGCCTCTGAGCTCCAGAATCTCATGGTTCCTATTGGACCTGGGGGCTGACGTTCGCCTCTGGAAGCTCTCAGGCCCCACACCCTCCCCTCATGGATCCGAGACCCCTGCAAGCAAGAAAGGAAGGCAGAACCAGGCATGGGGCCAGGAGCAGCTGAGGGGGCAGGGTCCCCAGGTGGCACAGGAGGGAGTAGCGCTCCTTGCGGTAGCAGGAGGCGGCCACTCTTCTCAGCTGTTCCCATCCCAGGGATAAAAATACCAGCTTGCAAAATCAGCTGCTAATCTTGTTGCTAGGTAGAGTTCAGCTCCTGAATTGCCATTTTGTGCTAAGTTTGGCTGAACAGCTTTTCTTGGGAATCGAAGACTCTCTGACTGCAGGCTCTGGGTCCCTGGAGGAAGCCCAGGGAGGCAGGCATTCTGCTCATTGCCTTATTGGGTGAGGTGGGGGTAGCCTGGTTATTATTCCCCACCCCCACCCCACCCTTCAGCCAGCCAGCCATAAAAAACAGACAGGCACAAGTCCCGCCTGAACTGTAGAGGGCCAGGTGTGGCCCCATGGAGAAGGCCTGTGTTCCGGGCTGGCCAGGCTGCTTTGACTCTCTGGGAAAGCCATGGCAGAGGTCCACACTTCACAGAGATTCGATGCAGACACAGCAAATGAGGTTGGGAGCTTCCTTCTGGGGAGAGACCAGGAACTGGCTGAGGTGGGCTGGGGCAGGGTGACATGGTGAACACCCTTATGTCTCTGGGGACTGCATATCCCAAGGATGTCAAAGAGGAACCCAAGGGATAGGGAGGCATCATTCTTGGGGTCAGGTCCTTAGGGGCCCTGCTGACATGGCCACAGATAGGGGCATCTTAATGACTGTAAATAAAACCCCGAAGCAGGTCTGCAGCCAGTGATGGTTGCCAAATCCAGGCGAAGAGCTGCAAGTGCCTGAGATGGGGGGATGCAGAGCTTGCTTGGGCTAGGAGGGGCTGTACGTGCTTCAGCAACCTCCTGGGGGGTCATCATCCTTTTCCTTTGTGATTTTGCAGACCTCAGGAGTCGTTCACTTTGCTCCCTTGGCCCACCCTGGTGGGAAAGTACGAAGTCAGAGAAGTTTCAGGGCCTTGGGACCTTGGGAGAGGCCTGAGCTTTCCAGCAGCAGCCATGCCAGGTCCACACAACAGCAGCACCGGTCAGACTTCCCCCAGCCTTCAGCTCTAACCCAGGGTCTCATACACACCAAGGAGTCAGGGTGCCCCCTGGGGACCCATATGCAGATCTGCCAGCTGCAGTCTCCACCAGGGTCTGCTGTCTCCTCTCTTCTGGACCCTATTATCAATGTCCCCTGCCCAGGAAGGCCAACAAGGTCCCCTCACCAGTGCCCCCTAACAGTGCCTGCCAGAGGATGCTGACACCCCTGCCCCAAGCTCTTCCACCCTCCAAGTGCAGAAACATGGTAGGTTCCCTGCAGTTTTTGACATCCCAAAGCCATGCTGTTCTCTACAGAGACAGAACTTCTAATCCTTCCACCCTTCTAATACCCCCACCACCCCTGTCCATGAAGAGGCCTCTTGCAACCAGCCAGTGAGATTTGGGCTCCTGAGGAGCTGTCCATGTGTCCAAATGTTCATATCCCAGTAGAAACTTAAGGTGAACCCATCAGCAAATGAGCCCCATGCCCAGCGCTAGTCTGGTCCAACCACAGGGGAGGTCAGAACAGCAAGTCACCTCAAGACAGCAGCTCCTCCTGTGCCAGGGGACAAGCTGAGTCCCACCACTCCCACCCTGGAGGAGACACCAGGGAGACCCCAGACCAAATGTTGGTTTCTCACCCAGGATTTGTTGAGCTGCCAGTGCTCCTGCCCTTTCATCAGGGCTCCCATCTGCTCTCAAGAGAAGTGGGTGTGGGAGCTGCCGTCTATGGCTTATTTCCCTCTTGTGATTGCCAGGATGAAGAGCCAGCAGCAACATCTGAACCTGAGCTGAAATTAGGGAAAAGTTCATGAAAGAAGACCCTTTATTATCTAAAACTTGGCACTAGGGAGGAGAAGGAATCCTGAGCTTGGGCTACTTGTTTAATTTAGAACATGACCCTGGCAGTGCAGCGGTCTGGCACACAGCCATGGGAGGGTCCCTTTCCTAGAAGCAGGAGGTGAGGCTGCAAGGCCTGTCCCTCATCATAGAGCCTCCAGCTATTCTGTTTGTTTGTTTCAATAGCTTTATTGAGGTATAATTCACATAGCATAAAATTCACCTTTTTAAAGTGTACAATTTCAGCGGTTTTAGTATATTCACAGAGTTATGCAGACATCACTCTTTCTAAGTTTAGGACATTTTTATCACCCCCAAAGGAAACCTCATACCCATTAGCAGTCACTCCTCATTCCTGCTACACACCCCCAAGCCTAGTCAACCACTAATATACTTCCTGTCTTTATAGGTTTGCCTATTTCATGGAACAAAGTTGGACTCCTACCTCATACCATATACAAAAATTAACTCAAAAATTGATTAAAGGGCCGGGCGCGGTGGCTCAAGCCTGTAATCCCAGCACTTTGGGAGGCCGAGGCGGGTGGATCACGAGGTCAGGAGATCGAGACCATCCTGGCTAACATGGTGAAACCCCGTCTCTACTAAAAATAAAAAAAAAAATTAGCCGGGCGAAGTGGCGGGCGCCTGTAGTCCCAGCTACTCGGCGGCTGAGGCGGGAGAATGGCGTGAACCCAGGAGGCGGAGCTTGCAGTGAGCCGAGATCGCGCCACTGCACTCCAGCCTGGGCGACACAGCGAGACTCCGTCTCAAAAAAAAAAAAAAAAAAAATTGATTAAAAACCTAGGCATAAGAGCTAGAATAACAAAACTCTTAGAGGAAAACATAGGGGTAAAATCTTCACGATTTTGGATTTGACAATGGCTTCTTAGATATGACACCAAGGCACAAACAACAAAAGAAAAAATAAAGTAAATGGACTTTACTAAAGTTAAAAACTTCAGTGCATCAAAAGACATTATCAAGAAAGTGAAAATACCCACCTACAGAGTAGAAGACAATATTTGCAAATAATATATCTAATAAAGGTTATCCAGAATACAGAAGGAGGACTCCTACAACTCAAACAACAAAAAGACAGACAATCCAATCAAAATATGGGCAAAGGGCTTGAATAGGCATTTATCTAAAGTAGATATACAAATTTCCAATAAGCACATAAAAATATACTTTGTATCATGAGTTAATAGGAAATGCAAAAACCACAATGAGATACACCTCGCATAGTAGAATGGCTGTACTTGGGAAAGAAAAGAATGTAAGTATTGAGGAGGCCGTGGAGAAACTGGAGACCTCATATGTCACTGCTGGGAATGTAAAATGGTGCGGCTGCTATGGAAAACAGTTTGGTGGTTCCTCAAAGTTTAAACATAGAATTACCACTCCTAGGTATATCCCCCAAAGAACTGAAAACAGGATTCAAACATATACTCGTGTGCCATTGTTTACTGCAGCATTATTTGCAATAGCCAAAAGTAGGAAAGAACCCCAATGTTCACCAGCTGATTAAGGAATAAACAAAATGTAATATTTACACAGACAATGGAATATCATTCAGCCTTAACAAGGCTTAAAGTTCTGATACATGCTACAATATGGATGAACCTTGAAAACATTATGCTAAGAGAAATAAGCCAGACACAAAAGGACAAATAATGTCTGATTCCACTAATCTGAAATATCTAGAATAGTCTAGTTCATAGAAACAGAAAGAAAGGGGAGTTATTACTTAATGGGTATAGAATATCTGGGATAATGAATAAGTTTTGGAAATAGATAGTGGTGATGGTTGCACAACATTGTGTGAATGTACTTAATGCCATTGAATTGTACACTTAAAAATTGTTAAAATCACAAATCTTGTTTTATATATATATACACACACATACACAATTCTCTGTATATATACACACACACACACACACACACACGTATACACAATTTTTTTAAGTCAAAATTTTTTTCTATGAATTTTGCCTCCAGGGGATAAAAAGATTGATTGGACAAGTTAACCTCTTTAAGCCTCAGTTTCCACATCTGTAAAATGGGAATAGATATAGTACCTAGCCTATCAGCTTGCTGTAAAAATCAAATGACATAATACATGTAACCATTTAGCACAAAGTCTGGCACATAGTAAGAGCTCAATATGGGGGAGCTGTCATAATTATTTTCATGTGTTCACTTTACTCTGTCTAGAAACACATTCAATTTGGTGCCATCTATAAAATTACCCTTCCTTGAGTTTCTATTTCCAGCTATAATGGAGTGTTTGGAGCAGATCACTGACCCCATTGAGAACAACTAGAAAATCCAGATGAAAAAACTGGTTTGAAGTGTGCAACAATTTATAGAGGCTCTGGATTCCATTAACTTCCTCCAGAGACCATTCACCTTATCCTTGGGGCAGCACAGGATAGCTGCAGATAACCAGGGCTTAAGGAACCAAGTTTCTAAATAGAAGAGAATTGGAGAGAGATGAACTGATATTCTGCACATCATTTACCCCTCCAGGTGATGACCAATTCTTAGAGAGGCTAGGAATCTGAGCATAGGACTATTACTGCTAAGAGGCAGAGAAGCCAGCAGATCTTTCAGCAATTTCATGGAGAAGAGAATAAAAAATTAATTATAGAGCTGACAGAATAGCCAGGACCCAAGAGGCTAGGAGCCCCAAACTCAGAGGTTTCCCTTGAAGCATTTGCTCATACATTAAATACACATGGTGAGAAGCTAAGGAACTAATAAGAAAGCCAGTGAAAAGATGAAGTTTTTCAATGATCTTGTGGTTATGAAGAGACAAAAATGGGAGTTCAGGATCCTAGCTGGGGTCTCAGGAGGGCAACACCCTGGCGGGGGGGCATGAATCAAAGATAGAATGAGACATAAAAGGGCCGGGCACGGTGGCTCATGCCTGTAATCCCAGGACTTTGGGAGGCCTAGGCGGGCGGATCACGAGGTAAGGAGATTGAGACCATCCTGGCTAACACGGTGAAACCCAGTCTGTACTAAAAATACAAAAAATTAGCTGGGCGTCATGGTGGGCGCCTGTAGTCCCAGCTACTCGGGAGGCTGAGGCAGGAGAATGGCATGAACCCGGGAGGTGGAGCTTGCAGTGAGCCGAGATCGCACCACTGCACTCCAGCCTGGGCGACAGAGCGAGACTCCGTCACCAAAAAAAAAAAAAAAAATAGAGGCTCAGGCCAGGGGCAGTGGCTCACTCCTGTAATCCCAGCGCTTTAGGAGGCCAAGACGGGCGGATTACAGGATCACGGGAGCTTGAGACCAGCCTGACCGACAACACGGTGAAACCCCGTCTCTACTAAAAAATACAAAAAACTAGCCGGGCGAGATGGTGGGCGCCTGTAGTCCCAGCTACTCGGGAGGCTGAGGCAGGAGAATG